>NW_028297116.1:24605121-24859943 GCF_055798465.1 Pogonomyrmex barbatus | reverse complement strand
GGAATCTTATTTAATAAGGATAAGGGTCAGCATATATTGAAAAATCCTTTAATTATTCAAAGTATAGTTGAAAAAGCTGCCATTAGGTCAACTGATGTTGTATTGGAGATCGGTCCTGGTACAGGTAATATGACTGTGAAAATGCTGGAGAAAGCAAAGAAAGTAATAGCATGTGAAATTGATTTGAGAATGGTAGCAGAATTACAGAAGCGTGTTCAAGGAACTATATATCAATCAAAATTACAAATAGTGATTGGTGATATATTAAAATCAGATCTACCTTTTTTTGATTTGTGTGTCGCTAACATTCCATATCAGATATCATCACCATTGGTATTCAAATTACTTACACATAGACCACTTTTCAGGTAATTATATATTTATACTATACATTATACTATACATACTATACTATACATTATAATAGATATTCTTAAATGTTCAATTCTAAAATAATTCATTAGTTATGAATTATGGATTCCTATATAATATTAAGAAACATTTTATAATGGTTCTAAGTAGAGCCAGCAAATTTTTAGTACACAAGAAAAATGACATACATGTATTTTTCATAGATATGCTGTGCTTATGTTTCAAAGAGAATTTGCAGAACGTTTGGTAGCTAAACCTGGTGATAAATTATACTGTCGCTTAAGTATTAATACGCAATTGTTGGCGCGAGTAGATATGTTAATGAAAGTTGGAAAGAATAATTTTAGACCTCCACCCAAAGTTGAATCAAACGTAGTGAGAATTGAACCAAGAAATCCGCCGCCTCTGATTAATTATCAAGAATGGGATGGTTTGATACGAATAGCATTTAACAGAAAAAATAAAACATTATCTGCAGCCTTCAAGCAAACTACAGTTGTCACTATGTTAGAGAAAAATTATAAAATTCATTCTAGCTTGAACAACAAAGTAAGTTTACAAAAAATAAATAAAAGAAACTTGTAAATATGAATTAATCTTTGATGTTAAAATATTTGTTATTACATTTTTTATATTTGCATATATTTATAGATTGTACCAGATGATTTTGATATCAAGCAATTGATAAACTATGTATTAGAAAAAGCAAATGCTGAAAATAAACGAGCTAGAACTATGGATATAGATGACTTTATCAGGTATGAACAAGTTAACATTTCGTATCTTTTGTATACATTGATTTTAGTAAAGCTAACTATTCAAAATTATTTAAAAATTTTTATATAGCATTAATTCTTTTTATTTAGTGTATACATTTTGTTGTAATATAATCATAAAAGCTAAATCATCAAAATTAATGACAAAATATGAACAGTTAAAATTAACTATACTTTTTTTCAGCCTTTTACATGCATTCAATGCTGAAGGTATGCATTTTACATAAATTATGAATTAGGACACTATGAATTAAAATTATTCATAAATATATGTATATAACTTAAAATAATATATAAATAAACAAGCTTTTGTGTAAGAAAATGATTCTGATGTGTTTTAAGATGTATTTGTTTTTAAAATTATACTTATTTTTTACATTATATAAGGTAATTCTTATAGTAACCAATTTATATCACTGGAACAAAAAAGTATCAAATGTATAAAAAATTGGTTACTATAACTAATACATTACTGATGTATTATATATAATCAAAACATAACATGATCAATCATATCAATCATACATAATCAAAACAAAACATTATATATAATCAAAACATGTATACAGAATTATATATATGAATTAGATGTTATTATTAATTAGATGTTATTATTTCATATTTATATTTTCTATGATTCTATTGACATACAATACTTCTAATTTATTTTTTCATGTTAAAAAATTACATTATTCAATAAATGCATAGATTCAATCTTTCACATATAAAAAAGGAAATTATATTTCTGTAAAAAATAATTTGTAGTAAAATTATATTGAAGAAGAAAGGAAAATAATTACTTTAAGGCTCCTGACTAGTTATCGCGGTCATATTGGAATCATGACGTCATAGGCGAGAAATGACAAAGTTTATGACGGTAGTTTTGCAAATAAAGAGATATTTGACTAAAATAACACCTGATATGGCTTTAAGACACTTGTGAAAATGGGTGGCTGCTATTCTTTCTCTTCTTGATAGTCAATAAAATGCTGTAAAAGGCGCGTGAAATGAAGCTTGTTCAGATAGGAGACACACGATTTGACAGCTATTTAAAGAAGTGGAAAAAATGCTTTCACATATAATGTCCGACAATAATTTTAGCTGCCGCCCATTTTTACGACTCTGGTAAGTACGAAACAAGTCATATCTGTACAATTAAGCACAAAATAACGAAAATAGTTATAAAAAATTTCATTGTCCGCATGTCACTCGTATAAGAATGAACAAGACAAGGATAAAATGAACAAGGATGTATGAGCTCTATTTTTCACTGCGACAGTACGTCGCTACCATCAACGCGGAGTTCTTCGCTGAATAGTTAGGGGCCTTAATACGTGAAAAACTATCATGCTGCACTCATGCATGGGCGTGCGCGCGCGCGCGTGGTGTGTGTGTGTGTGTATGTGTGTGTGTGTGTGTGTGTGTGTGTGTGTGTGTGTGTGTGTGTGTGTGTACGTGTACGTGTAAATAAATATGGAATATCTAAGGCCCCATAGCATAAGCATATAGATATAGAGCATAAGCCCGTAAGGCGAAATGGAATGATGCTGAATATGAGGGTCTAAGTTTTATTAATGATGCACATGCTCAATATCGTGTGCGATAATAACGACTTGGCAATTGCAAATAATAAATGTAACAATATGATAAAAACTATTCCGTTGAAAAAAAATTAATCTCAAAATCAAATCAAAATCTCATAACCAAACAAAAAACCAATTAGAAATATGAGAAGGGTTAATATTATAATACGATAGGAATCCTTATATAATAATAATATAATAAATTAATAAGCATTTAATTATTAAATTATTTATTTAATTTATTAATTATTATTTTATAATTCAATCTAAGTTTGACATATTTTTGTATTATTGTTCGAATTAAGTGAGTAATATGATTCTCCATGATTGAATGGTCATGAGCGAGTTCTGTTAAATTCTTAAAAACATCAGTTTCTATAAAGCTTGTTAAAAATTTTCCATTTTTAATTTATACAACACTGACAATTATGAAATATTAATATTCAAAAGTTGTATATCAGTTTTCCTCAAACAATTTTATACATATCTATCAATGTCAATACATTTGTGTCAATACATTTGTGCACGATAAGGGATCTACGATGCAAGTCTTAGGCCCTGCACACAATGGAGGAAATATATATATATTAGGAATAGAAATAAATATTAAATTTAAGAAATAATCATTTAAAATAAAAATTAAGCGTAACGCACAATAAATACAAGTATAAAATATAACTATATTGAGAATTCAAAAGTCCATTTTTTCTTTGAAGGAAATTTAAATGGACAAAAATATGCAAATTTTTTAAGAAATGAATTACAAATATTATTAGAAGTTCCATTGAGGCCGTATTGGAATGCAGTTCCAGTATGATGTCATTTTGAACAGCTTCCAAACTAAAGTAAATAAATATCTTCATTGAAAACACTTAAGTTTTTTTAAGTTCACTTTTCTTTTTCCCCACATAAATCTGATAATATTATATTCATCTGAAGGACAACATATCATATGAATTTGTTTTTTTATGAACAACATTATGAATAACATTACTACATTAATGAAAATATGCCATTCCATTTAAAAACATTGTGATAGCATTGAGATCTCAAAAAATATGACTGTGAGAAAAATTTGTTACTCATCATAATATGTGTCCCTTTGAATCGAACAACTTTCCTCTGATATTTTCTTGTATCGTCGAAAACGATATTTTAAATGTCAAGTTATAGGAAACGATCTGTATATATACGCATGCACGCACGCACACAGCATAAAATGTGTGTTATATGTGTTGCATATAAATGTGTGTCATTGTGCGCATATTACATTTCCATAAAAGATAATGTGATAACATAAATTTTTTGTCCTGCAATATATAATAATTTTTGCATGTCAGATATTACATTGACAACAGTGTTTTGTTAAGATTTGCAGTGTGCAAATATAAATTTATTTTAATATATACATATTTTTCATCATAAACAAACGCATTACTTATTAATATGGATAAAAACTTTTTGCACTATAAGCAAGTATACAACAAAATATAAATATCAATTTATAAGGAAAGAGATAGCCTCAATCAATATCTTTTTAGAATATTGCTGAACTTACATAATAATTTTGTGATAAAATCATAAAATGATCTTAGCATGATAGACCGATATATGCATGTGAATAAAATGATACAGACTATATTAATATCAAATTAATTTGATTAAATATTATTCATTGCCTTTTTTATAAAAATTTATATGTCATTATTCTAAATCAATATTTATTTTATATTATTTAACACAAGTTGTATATGATATTATCCCGAAGTGGAAGAAGATTGAAGGCGGTGTCTTCTTTTCTTTGGTCTTGATTTTTTTTCATTTTCGGATTTTCTATGCTTCAATTCTTTGCGTGATTTATATTTTTCTTTATAATCGGAACCATTGCGATCGGAATGTTTTGTCGGATATATTTCATTTTTTGACGATATAGACATCGTTAAAATTGTACTCGCATTGGATTGTGATAAATTAAATATTCTACTATTGGATTTATGGCGCTCTTTATCTTTATGTTTTTCTTTACGTTTTGATTTTCTCCAATGTAAATAAGATTTATTAGAATAATTACTACATTGGCTACTACATCTTAAATGATCATCCTCTGAATCTGAAGAATAATATACTTTTCTTTTTGATTTAGACTTATATTCACTTCTTGACATATCTTTATTTACTGAAGCGTTATTGTCTTGACTTTCATGCTCGTTTGTATTTCGAGATTCTCGGTGTCTATAATTCGGCCTGTTATCTCGTTCAGAAACATTAGAAGATGCACTATTACTTCTAGATCTGGATTGTCTACTTTCATTACACTTTGGATTTCGATTCTTAGGCTTTTCCAAATTCGTAGCTTTCTCTTTATTTCTCGTTGTTTTTCCTCTTTTCGCTGTATCGTTTGTATTAAAAGAATCTCTTTTCAACTTGTATTCTCTATAAGACTTCTTGGTTTTTGTCTTGTTATCAGTTTCTGTGCTACTACTATCGTTAGACGAATCTTCATCTGAATAGCTTTCTTCTTTTTTAATAAGTTTTATTCGTCCTGTATCTTTAGCTTGTATCCTATATTGCGCCTTTCTCGATCGTTTCTCATACTTTTTAAGCAATTTCAGTGATTCAGATGAACTGGAATCACTGGAAGTAGATATCTTTCTTTTCTTAATTGATTTGTTGCGATTTCCTATTCCATATGATCTTTTATGTTTTTGTGCAACTATCTTTTTCCCCGATTTCTTCGAACATTTTTGTCTATTCTGTTTTGGATTGTAATCACTGTCAGAAGTAGTAGTATCACTGCTTGTTGCCGAACAAGATGATGAAGATAATTCTTTTGTGACATATGACGTACTTGGTAGTGATATATTTTCTGGATGTATTCTTCTCGTGATTGTTCTAATAATAAAAAAATATGACAACAAATATTTAGAGTTATATATCATATTTGTATTAATAATGTAATTTGTATTAATAATAACTAATTTCTAAACAAACTTCATCGCAATATCAATCGCATCAATATTAGAATTGATTTGAAAAATTGAACGTATTACAATAATTTTTTTAACTTACTGTGAGCTCCCATTTGATATATGAGAAACAGATACATGTTCAGAGTCAGAAGAAAGTAACTCTATGATTTCCGGTGTTCTTTCATGACGTGGTTTTACATAACCAATTATTTCACATTCTGATTCAGAGGAACTTGATGAAACGATTAAGAGTTCTGGTACATTGTTAAATGGCTCTATTCTGCGATACATTTGTCCTACTGCACTGGGACCTTAATAATTATATGTGTTCTATACATTATATATTATGTACAATTTATGCTTTTATTATGCTACACATATGCTAAATTGGAAAATATAACACAAAATATGATTATTCACTTTCTCTTTTTTTCCTCTCTTCTTACCTGGCATACTAATAGAATGTGGTAATGTATTCGGCATTTCAGCGTTTACTCTCAAATCAATTGCTTCATCAAGTATTCGCACATCTGAATTATCAGATATAAGACTACTATTGCTGCTACTGCTGCTGCGACTGATATTGTTACTATTAATACTAGATGTAGGTGATTCAATACGAGTTACATATTCATTTGATAAACCTGTGATAAATATATCGATTGTATTTTATATATATATATATATATATATATATATATATATATATATATATTATATATATATATATATATTGATAATTATATAGTAACATATACTTTAATAGTTGTCATTATGAAATATATATATATATATATATATATATATATATATATATATATATATATATAAATAATTACATACCACTTGGCAAATAGGTAACAGATTGATCATATCCATATAAATCAAAATTAGTTTGGGCAAAAGTCAACAACTCGTGTGCAAAATGATTTGTATGTATAGAGAAAAATGGTCGTACAATGTTCCGAAATTCTGGACTTCTAATATCATATTGAATTAAGGCATCTGTTATTATACTCAATACATATGCAACGTGAGTTGGTTCATTATTAAGTAAAACTTGTAGTTCTCTGTTCAACCATGGTATAAGACGATCTAATTCTTGTGGTTGTCTCCTGTGATACAACAAATAATTTCTTATATGTAAAGAACTTTTTATTAAATATAAATTTACAATTTATAACAATGATAATAAAAATAAAGTTATGAAAAATATTTACCTATAATATTCAGGACTACATTCGCGGAAACGTCCAAATATGTCAGGTAATGAAGTAGCCCATATACCATGTCTATAAACAGTACGACGATAATCTGTCGGATTAGCTCGTCTACGTCTACGTTCTTCCCTAGGCACTTGAGGTGCCATACTAGGTAATTGCTCGCGTCTTGTAACTTGCTCTGGATTTAATAACACTCCATGTCGACGATTGCTAGTCAATGTTGTTCTAAAAAATAAAAGATAAGATAGATTTTATAAAATTATTTCATAAATGTACACTCGAGTTATATAATTATGTAATGCATAACACACATACATTTAATTATTTTATAATATAATTATGTTTTATAATATTCAAATCATATATTATACCTGTAAACAAATCGACGAGGAACATCCCAATCAACATCAAAATTAACACCCAAAGTAGCAGTGACTTGAGGCTGTGAAATTTGTGACACCAATTCACGTGGTACATGATATTGATCATAATCTTCTTCGGATCTTACATTGTGTATAATCGACTTGAATGTCTGTTTGCACAAAGGGCATTCTGTTTTGATTTTAGACCACTGAAGCAAGCAAGTAAAACAGAATTGATGCAAGCAACTGTCTGTAAAAGACGTATTAACCAACTTCCCCAGACAGATGCTACAATTTGGAGGTGGAGAAGTTGCGCCATCATTTCGCTCACTACTATCAGAATTTTGTATGGGAGTTTCAGATTTTATAGGTTCTTCCATACCTCTGTTCTTTATTTCTAACGGACCTTCCATTGCTATCTATCGTAAATGTTCATTCACTAAGAAATTTCTGTAAGGCAAAAAATTTCTTATTCAAGAATATGTAAATATAAAATTAAAGGTAATATGATATTGAGTAAAATTATACAAAAGCAAGTTATATAGCAAAATTGACTTGAATATTCCAAATTGTACAAATAAATTATTACTGTTATTATATATATATATATATATATATATATATATATATATATAGATAGACATATATAGACATATGAACATATTTTGACATATGGGTCTATATATATATATATATATATATATATATATATTAGTCAAAATATTAGTTACACATAAACAAAATACAATCTGATTTTAAAAAATCAATCAATCAATTTATTTTTGAATTATCATTTAATATTCCAGGATATAATATAACATAAAAAAAATTTTATCAAACTTTCCCCAAAAATCTTTAACTCGCATGAATCAGCATATATCTTGTCATCGTTAAATTACGATATTATATCCCAAGATGCAGCGTCGTATTACATGCACGAAAGGAAAACAGTGCTAGAGAGACAAACACTCGCGTAGAACGGAATCTCGTCATATCTGTATGTACATCGCAGGTTTTCTCATATTTTTACAGCAAAAAGAGATGAAAAAATGATTTCCAGATTTTGTTCGAATATCGAATATTCAATTAGAAATCATATGGAATCATTATTAAAAGATATTGGCATATTTGATAATAACACGACAAAAATGTCACAGGAGAGACGTTACGAAGCCATTGGCTATCCTCAATGAATTTTTCTCAGTGGTATCCGATTTTTTCGTGCCTGCTTTTCACTTTTCTGCTTCCTTACCTGTTCCTGTTTCCGACGTTAGACGTAATATTCTGTAAAAAAAATTTACAACTGTCCTTCTGATATCGTCCTTCGCTATAATGTCCCAAACGCACAAATACGCATTCTTCCACGATAACCTCCTGCAGTTGATCGCAGTTCTCCCACGATAATTCCAGCCGCAAACGAAAACTGCGACAGCAATCAAGCGCAATGTTCCCAGTTCCCAGAGCTGAGGAAAATTTCACTACCTGACAGCATTGCGCACGCGCGTAATTTATCTCGATCTAGGGGGATACGCTTCTTTTTTTTGGTTGAATAAAATTTTTTTTTTAATCATTTTGAGAAAAAAACGTTATTTTTTGAGCTTCAATTTATATTTCAAGTACTAAAAAGTAAAATTTTTATTTTTCAAATATGTTTGAAAGTTCTTTAATGTTTGGCCACGTAAAAATTTAATATTATATGTAAAAAATTTTTAGTTGTAATTATAAAGCTATAAATAAATCGATCAATTGCCATTCAATCAGTCAAATATTCTCATAATGTAATAGGAATATTTATGATTGGTTAATCTAATTTATAATTTTAGTCAAAACTTTTTCGTGACTAATGATTTTTAACTATTTATATAAATTTAAAATAAAATACACTCAGTTATAATATTCTGTAAATTATAATACAATTTATTTTTTTCAGTCTCACATATATGTGAATAGATTATCTAAATGTAACAAAATTCTTTATGCTTGTATTAAAATATGTAAAAAATTTGTTAATTATTCCAGATTGTGATGCATGTTCCTTGCTCGATGTGATTGGGCATAAACTTGTTTTATATGTTTCTGTTGACGCTGAAAAAGTCTAAAAAAACCAAACACTTTACTTTAATAAATATATTATACACAAATAAATTTATAGTATAGATTTTCGTGGATATTGCATATCTATTCACCTCGTTATAACTGTTGTTGCTTGACTTATTCAAATATTTATATGCAAATACACATTGCTTATTTTTATTTTTACATGATTTCACTTTCATATTTTTCATTCGGGGAGTATTATCATCAGCTTTGGAATATTCATCTTTTTTAAATCTCTTGACATTGATACAAAATGGTAAGCAAGTTTTGTCGTCTTGAGCATTCTCATTTATTTCATTATCTTTTTTGAAGTACATTATGTTGGAGGTATCCAATAATACCTAATGTTTAATATAGACATGTGCGAATCAAAAATCTTTAACAGCGAATCGAATCTCATTTTTGTTTAAATTCGAATCAAATCAAACAAAATTTTATTCGAATCGGATAGAGTAAAATTGAATTAAATAGCGTAATTAATTAAAAACATAATTATTGTAAAATTATACGCGTATATATGTGAAACGAAATATATCCTATTATTTAAAAAAAATAGCCATACTATTCTTCCTAATGGAAAACATAATTTAAAATTGTTAATATGTGATTAGTATTTGAATCATAGAGATTCAAATCCAAATCGAATCTTATTAAGTCAATTTACATTTGAATAATTCATACATTTCTAGTGTAATGTAGAAAATATATGCTAAAAATATATGCTAATTCTCTATATCTAATTAGTTAGATGATTAGTTAGATCTGTAAATCTTGCTAAATCAATTGAGGATATTTCATAAAACATATAAAAAATTTGATTAATATACATACAAAAGATAATTTTTACCTGTTCATTTTTCACGTATCTTTTTCTTTTAATAGATTTTTTTAGTATATCGTCTGATGGAAATTCATTAATATTTTTTTTTCGAAGTGGTTTTCTTGAGCTACTTTCTTTTCTCAAGGTTTGTCTACATTCGATATACTGAAAACAAAATTATATCAATACATAATGAAACAGCTAGGTATATATTTATATTTTTAATGATACAATACTTTTTTAATAGCACTTTGTATAGATTGTATCCATTCATCGCTATCATCCTCTTCTGAATATAATAAAAATGTTTCATGTAAACACGTTATACGGAACAGTTTTTTGCTAAGAACACAAGTTAAATTACATTTGTTCAATGGGAGAACGCAAGATACGTTCAGCGATGTTCCTGGTTCGCCTTTACAATATAATAAAGTGTCATTTAAAAGAATAAAATATCTTCTATAAGCAGAATGGCCTCGTCTTGAAACACGCATCAATGATCCTTGCTTGATCAGTATTCTACCAGGTTTGACAAGATTGATCGAAGTAACAATGCACTTCTGAAGATTCAATAGTTTTTGTGTTTCTTCATTCTGTGCAATTAAAGTATTTATATGTTTTGCAGATTTTTCAATTTCAACCAAACATGCTGCAATCAAAATTTAAATAAAATCATATTAGAGACATAATTCAAATACATATAAGTTATTTTGTAAATTTATAGTCGCATAATTTTAATGATATAATTACTTTGTAAATGTCTATATTCTTTGTGTTCATAAGGAGTATGTAGTAACACTTCTTTAATAAGTAATTGATATCTTGGTACTCTTTGCACTGGTGTAATTAATAAGGAAGACAATTTCCTGCCTACTTCTGGTCTTGTTTCTTGATCAAAAATGAATTTTTTAAAATCAGGATCATTCTCCTGATTTGTCTGAAGAAATAAACTTACAGATAAACTTTAATATCAATGATGATCTCTTTATCTATATTTTAATACAAGTATTAAAATAATTCGTGAGAACATATATTTGTACAAATATGCTTATTTATAATGAATATATGAAACTCATAAATCTATAAATTGCCAATAAATTAAAATTTTTTCATAAATTTAAAAAAATTATAAATATTAATTAATAATTACCTGTAATAGATTTAACATTTGTACATAATCATAAGCATAAACGGAATATAATTTGAAGAATGGTGCAAGTTTATGAAATATTCCAGCTATGTTAATAGGATTATGTTTTAATCCTGTCACTAATTCACCACTCACGTTATACAACATCTTTATATTCTCAGAGAAAGTGATAAACAATGGATGATTCAATAATTTTCTTTCAAGAATAGGTTGTAAAAAAAACTGAAGGATTATATATTAATAATAACATACAACTATTGCATAATAAAATATATTAGAAACGTACTTCTGTCAAGATTTCCAGTTGTTGTAAATAAGTAACTTCCGTGGTCAATATTTCTTGAATGGCTTGTGATCTTAAAGCTTTTTCCTTTTCTTCTGTGCATTGTACATTATTCTCGTTCAAAGCACGTAAAACTGAAAAAAGAAATGATATAAGATTTAATGTACAAATCATTGAATCAATAGTATCAAAAATAAAAATTCAAGTTATACCTTTCATACGACTCCGCATGCTCAATATATTTCTTTCATTTATGACTTGTTTTAATTCCGAACTAAGACTAGCTTGGGGCGACAACAGCGAATACATGAGTGTATTAATGTATAAATTATTTAAAAAGAAAATTATATAATAGTAGTGTCTCAAATTCTCTTTCTTTCTCTTCTCTATATATATTATTCTATCTAAAATACGATATAACAATGTACAAAACTAGGATTCCCAAAAAATGCCCAAACGACAACTCGCTATAGGTTCCAGAAGTATCAATGCGTCAATTCTGAACAGCTAAGGCGTCACTAATCGCCAAATTTGAAAAAACATTTTTAAGGCACCTTGCGCACAATTTAAGAAATACTAAGAACAGAAATAAATATTAAACATTAGAAAAATTAAAAAATTAAGAATAGAGATTAAATATAACTCATAATGTACATAAATAAAATAAAATAAATAAAATATAAGATATATAAATATGTCATATCTTATTTGTATATTTATTGTGCGTTATATTTAATCTCGTCAAAATTTTTTTATTTTTTAATATTTAATATTTATTCTTGTTCCTAATTTCTGTTTTCTAGTGTACGCAAGATTTGAAATAAAGAATAGATAGAAAATAAAAACAAATCGTACCGTATGTACAAACCGAATAATAAGGAAGTTCTGCAATAATCAGTTCTGAAGTACTGATTCTTTTCAAAACTAATAGTCATAATATAAAATTATAGCTGCAGTTCATTTAGGCCCGGTTTGTCAGTTTAACCCGAGTCTAGCTAAAAAATGGCCGTTAAAATTAACGTTGGCCATTGACGAGATACTATTAAAGACTAACGATCTTACGGGAGTTAGCGGGGCAGGAAAAATTCACTGTACGCTAACACCCTCTTCGAAAAGTTGCGGCCAGAGTAGGAAACAAAATCGATAAGAAACATATCGATAAGATATTATTAGACTCACAGTGAATACATTTCGCTTTTCTTATCCCAAAATGTTATTAGTGTTAAGGAATTCGTACGGCATAGCAAATAATGTAAAAATTAATAACGTAATAATAGTTTACAAGAAAATAAAAATAGATTTAAGTTAAAAAAATAACTATATAAATTATAAATTATATATTATATTTATAAATGTCAAAATTATATTAAATAAGAAAAAAACATAAATACTTAAAAACAATATAATTTAAAAACTCTATATAATTAATAAATTAAAATAAAATTAACAAAGAAACGGAAAAGTATAAGACGCTGGTCGAAATATTTTTTGTGATTAGAATTTTTACCAAAGCATTAGAATACATTCAGAAGTATACGAAAAATGTATTAGACTATCAGATGTGCCGACATTTAAACAGCGTCTCATATTAATACTCATTTGAGCTGTATCTATTTATTTAAAAATCGTACATTTTTTTACATTCGCCAATGCCTAGAACTCTTTAGAAAACTCTTTAGAAAACTCTTTAGAAAACGTTTTGACATGTTCAAGACTATACGAAAAGTATATTTGTTAAATCAGAACTTCGAGATTTCAACCGTTTCATATTTTTCCATCTAAGAATGTGACTTAAATAAAGAAAAATTAGCCAAGCGTCACATTCTTAGATGGAAAAATATGAAACGGTTGAAATCTCGAAGTTCTGATGAAAAATCTTTATTTAAAAATCATATATCACCGCCAATGCCTAGAACTCTTTAGAAAATCCTTTAATATGTTCAAAACTATACGAAAAGTATATTTATTAAATCAAAACTTTAAGTTATTGGTCTGCGTTTCAGCTCAATTTGTTTATTGCACTGATAATTAACTTCAACTTATTTAAAATTTTTTTTGTTTTTATATGGGAGAACTCTTTATAGAACTCTTATAGAATTATAAATTTTTCAAAATCTTACGTTTGCAAGCGTCGAAACTCGTTTAGAATAAAATGAGCCGCAGCGTGAATCTGGCGTCCACTTTGTCCAAACCGATTTTTTCACTTTAATGTAAAAACTATTTGTTTAATTTATCAGGAATAGAACTATTAAAAAGGAAGCTAGAACTCTCAATAATTTGTATGATTTTTTCCGCAAAATAAGACGCTAGCTTTACACACACCTTTTTTTTTGTTCTCATTGTCAGTAAGACTAAAATATTTATATTTATATATTTACTATAATAGTATTGTATATTAACTCTGAATCACTTAGTTATTAAAATATAATTAATTTATTTGTTAAAATTATTGTTTGAAAAAGTATTTGTTATTTGTTCTAACAAGAAAAATAAAAAACCTATATTAAAAACTATAATTTTAGTTAATATCTAAATATTATTAAAAGTACTAGAAATAATTTGTTTTAATAGAAGGGACATCTTTTAAATTAACTAAATAATTAATTAAATAATATTAATTAAATAATACTAATAATTATAATAATTAAATAAACTTATTTTTAATTTATAATAATTTATAATTTATTGTTGTACCCCGGATGGGCTACAACGATAATATTAGAGATAGTCGGGTTCGTTAAGCCTAAGGAGTTGGGACTCCGAGCAGGATCAAAAGAATGGAAGGAAATCTTCTTGAAATCACTAACACACTTTCTTTATGTTACTTGGTTTATTTAACAATTGCACAATTTCTTGGATTTAGTATCGCTTATTTTATTTCTTTCACACACGGTTAAACGTCGGCGGGCGCGTATCGCGTTACTCTGGCGGCCGTCGACCGAATATATCACCTGAGACGCTGATAGTACGGCTCGCGTGAACTTTGCTGTGCTCGTGTAATATCTTGCGCGATAATTATAATAACGATTCCGAACGACACGTTATTCTTTACTTTTGACTTTTGACTCTAGACTCTGCTGATTCCCCCTTGTGTAACCGGTTATATAGTCTGATCGATGCCCGATCAGCATTCTGATCGATTGCATCAATCGGTTGCGTGATATTGATTAATCAATATTACGCTCGATTTGATCATCAAATTTAGGCATTTGCTGATCAGCTTTTTCGCAATGTTCTCGCGATGCATTTCTGCGGTCTTTCGAAAGACTGGTCGCAATTTCGGCGGTCACACATTTGTGTCATCTTTCGAAAGACTTTTCGAGATTCATGCGACCTAATTTTGTTGCCATGCGGACTACTTTTGTTATTGGTTATTATTTTATTATTGGTTGTAGACCTGGCTACAACATTATATAAAATTATTTATAATTAAATAATAAAGTAATTAAATTAACTAAATACCCAAGTAACAAGATGTCGTCAATATAATGTCTATTTTAAGTCATTAATATCATCAAATTTACGTCATAAAAAACGTCAAAAAGGAACACACAATGACGTCTATAAGTGACAGACCAATGATGTGATACTTATGACGACAAAATAATGGTTACGTTCCGATATTGCTAGTACTAAAAATCTATAATACGTAACACCTTTTACGAAAAATAAGTAAAAAAAATGAAAAAATGAAAAAAGTGAAAGTGCTAAAAACATCTTTTATCTTCTATCGCCTCATGTTTTTAAAACGGCCTACCTATCCTTACTTGGGACCCTGCTGCTTAACTTGCATATGGGATGAAATCTGCTACTGAAATGATGATATAAATGAATATGGGATCTTGACATAAAATATGATAGATCTGGTTAATCTAGTGAATCTTACTGATCTGATGAATGTTACTATGTTGTATAAATAATCTCAATTTTAAAATCTCGATTGCATATGTAATTTTTGTAGATAATTTAATTACATATATAGAGCCGTGAATTTATATTATTTTTAATAAGAATCATTGTTTTTATAAAAATTGTTTATAAATTGTATATATTTTATTTATTTGTTTATGAATTTGTTAATAATTATGTATGTTAAATATGGGAAATATTTTTCTTATTTATATATTATAATTAATTAAGAAAGATAATACATAATAATGTTACGTCCAGCCCGAGGTAAATATTTTTTTTGAAAATGGATGGGGCTAGGAAGGACGCTCCAAATACCCTCTCGCAGGTGGGCGCGCTGAGGCGTCCCTACGAGTCGGACACACTGTGCAGATCCACGAGTGCGAGTCAACGTCTTGAAAAAGACGCTATGACTTCGACTGCGTGACGTGCGTCCGTCGGTCCGTAATTTAGGCAAGAGAATTTAATCTCTTTTGCCAGGGACAGGACCATGTGCGAATCTTGGGATAACGGGGAATGAAAGAGGGAGAAAATAACTAAAACGATAAATAATTTAAATTTTACATGTAATTAATAATTTTAAAAACGATTACAAGTTTAACTAACTACAAGATCTGTGTCATTATTTCTTGTGTTGAAGTACATTTACTGAAGGTACATTTGATAAAATAGAAAAAGGTGTTACGTACGGAAATTCATATAATGTAAATGTTCTAAAAATTTACGGATGTATTATTTAATTTCCGTGTACAAATTCAATTATATGTGTATGTTTATCTACATTCTAATTATTCTTATCTTCTACATGGTTTAGTATATTTAATCTATATTTTGATATTTTTATCCTACGTTGTTAATATATTTAAATCTATATTTTGTTATCTGTGTGTGGTTGTTTCGGAGAAGAGGTCGGATTTCTGATGGTGAGGTCTAGGGGAGGAGGGGAAGGAGTCCGGAGTTCGCAGAACTCCAAGGATTTCTTGGTGCGGAAATCTGGATATTGGAAATTTGTGTCATGGCGCTCTGGGAAGAGTGCGCTGAAATCTGAGGGTGACCCAGATTCGAATGGTCTAATCGGGGAAATAGGGAATAGGACGGAGGAGATATGCACAAATAATAGGGTCTTCTCCTGGAACAACTCGTGGTTTCTTCAGCATGTGTAAAAACCTCGGATGTCCTAGGCGAGGAGTAGTTGGCTGATCGACGAGCTCGCTTGTTGCGACGATAACGGAGCCTCTTCAGAGCTCGCCTCCGTCTCTGAGCGTCAGAAAGAGAGGATGATGCAGATTTCACTAGAAGAAATAGATTTGGAATATGAAGGAAATGTCATTGGTCGTAAACCTTAAGGCTATCTCTGAAATATTTCAGAAAACCAAGAGATCCGACGAAGGAGAGAAATTAAGAAGGGAAAGAGAAAATTGTAAAAGGGGAGAGAAAAAAAAGAATAGATTTTCCGAATTATTCGGTGGCCATGAACCTGTTGAGTGTTCCACAATGCATAGGGAGTCAGTGAGGTTCGATGGCCGAAGCAAACAGAGAAGAAGAAACAGAGAGAAGAAGAATAAGTAGAAACGTGCTCTAATCGAAATGTAATTAAGAAATAATAATAAAATAACGAAAATCTCAATTCTTTTTATATAATTATTCAAGATTTTTTATGTAAACTTTTTATGCAGAAATTAGTTGTTCTGTAGAGAAAAACTTTATTTAATTTGTACTACCGCTCTTTTGTTTGTACTCTTAACCCGAGTCATCTCATTTTTTTGCGTAAACGGTCACTTGGGATGTTTTTTACATCCCAATTAAAAGTCATTGTTATTCATTACCTATTGTAATTATTGATTGTTCTATAACTTATTAATATCTAAGGATATTATGGATATAGATTTAATCAACATTTTTTGAAAAAAATAAGGAAAAACCAAGATAATAAACAAACGGAAGAAGGACATTAAGTAATTGTGATGTGATTTCATTTTTTTGACGATGGGATATAGAAAATATCAGGTGACTATTCTCAGATTAATAAAAATTTAAGTTAGCAGAATAACTAATTTTCGCATCACAATGAAAGTACATAAATCTTTTGAAGTATTCTTAAAGTACTTATATAAAAAAAATAGTTTTTATCATTATTTCTTAATTACATTTTGATTGAAACACATTTTTATTTTATATTTAAGTAATTTTAAATTCAAGTTTCTAAATCACCACAAAATTTTTTTGTATTATTTTTAAATGCGATCTAGGATAATCTCATAATTTTTTCATTGTAAATAAAAATAGTCCTTAAATTTCCATACTGTAAATATGTATTATTAAATCTTTGTTAAATTTTCTCAATTAATTTACGTTCAATTACTTAAAAGAAAACAACAATAAGAAAAAGAAGAAAGGAAGAAAAGAAGAAAAGAAGAATTTTTAAAAAAGAATTTAATGTTTAGAATTTATATGTTTTAGAACATCTGTTTTGTAACAAATTGTCTCATTTAATTTCTCAGGCCATATTCCGTACGTAACTATCGATAATGATTGATATCATTAGCAGCGAAAAACATCGTGGCAATTTTACGCTCTTACGGACAACCGTAAGCTGATTAGCTACCGTAACGCTTCAAGATGTTAAAGATATATAATAACACTATTAAGAAGAAATAATACGAAGAAAAATTAGTTAAAAAATTTTTATTTAACATATAAGATATTATATAATTTATTAATAGATAGAAAATAGACTTTGGATATATTTTCATTAAATATTAATATATTCTTTAGGAACACTTTATTATTACTTCTTTAACTTTTTATTTTAATACATTTTTTGTATTATAAAATTACAAAACTATCGATTTCAGAAATATTTTGCCACATTAAAGAGGTATTAATTAAATCAATGATTCAACAGTATCCTAAAAAATCAATAACTATGTTATGCTTTTGTTTTAATAATCAAGATCTTTATTTCAATTATACAATAGTATATTGATATATACAAGATGTTTCATTTTAAGTTATATGGTCGATTATCTCGCGAATCGATGATTTTATTGAAGAATGTTTCGAACGAAAGTTACATGGCTTGAAGGGGAACACATGATGGAAATGTGGACTTGATTTTGAGTGACCTTGTCAAAATCAGGTCAAAGTCATGTTAATGTTTTTTTTTTAAGTAGAAACCCCTATTTTTTTATTACATATTCTTGTAGCTTATCTCGAAAGCTTTCCAAAACACTATAATAAAGTTACGTTTTAAGTATTAAGTATTTGTTAAGTATTTGTTAAATTATCACTGATTCGGCCAACTAATAATAAGTAATAATTAATTAATACTGTTTCCATTAAGCTTTAGAAAAATAATAATTTAATGTTTTAACTTATTACTTTTCCAGCAAAAAATTAATTGTTTATATATAAATGAGAATATATATACATATATATATATATATATATATATATACATATAATTGTATATAAAATATATTTATACATATATTTTTCCTATTATATAATTTCACTTATCTACAAAAAAATAATAATAGGATAAAAAAAAAATTAAAAAGTCATAAAATCATTAATAACATTAATAACATTATTGTAATTGTGGCAAAATAAAATAGATAGAATATAGCAACAGAGTGACAAAGTAATATATCATAATATATTGACAGAGTATATAAAAGGAGTACAAGTGCAGCAAGGAGAAAGTAATAGAATCTTTTTTTTTATAAATGTCACATATTTTTGATATCAAAATAACAATTTATTATCTTTATAATCATATACAATACATATATAATTTTATTTAATATATGTCAGTGTATAATTTAATTTAATATATGTTAGTGTATACATTTTTTTATAATTGTTAAATAAACAAATTTAAATATTAAAGAAATTATAAAATATTTTCTTATAGGTAAAATATCTTCTAATTTAACTCATATGATAATTCCTGTTTTATCTTTCATATCCATTTTATCACAGTTTTATCTTCATTAATTTATCTACGGAACAGTCAAAACTGTCGGTAATCAACGTTCTTCAATTATCCCCGGGTCCCTAGGGCCCATTTAGTAGTGACGAAAATTTATTCATGGTTGTCGATCTTTAATAGTATCTCGTCAATTGGCGTTGGCGTTAAACCTATATTGCATTCTACAACTCATTTTTAATTCTAGGTTACATAAACCAGAGAGGAATCTGAGAGTGGCCACGTCGGCCTTTTTCGTGACACTATAAAAATTGCCGTACACTACCGCCACCAACGTCTATAATCGAACACTGGAACTATAAGTCACATCTATTTTGCGACACTGTTGATAAAATCATGTCTCGTGAAATAGATGTGGTACGAGTCCATGCTACATTGACAAATTGTAGATGAGAATGTATATATAATTATATATATATATATATTCCCGTATATATATATATATACCCGTATATATATATATATTCCCGTTCGCGTAATTTTTCTTTTATTATAGACTAAAGTATCGATTAATATTGACAAAAATATATACATTTATCAATATATTAATTTTTTATACATTCATATACATTTCGATTCGATGTTGATTCAATGTGTGGGATGACATCCATTTGACCACGTCCGATTGACCACTAGCCACTTACAAGGGCTGGCGCCTAGAATTTTTCAAGCGCTGTGAGTGGCTCGTGTCGACGGGTATCACCCCGGATGTGTATCAATTCCATTAACATTTTTCGCTGGGATATTAGTTCATATTAATTTCTTTCTTTTGTAAAATTTCTATTTGATATAACAAAAATAAATCGTGAAATTTATAAAATATGATATTTATTCATATAATCTATTGACCATTACAAAAAAAGTAGCTATTGTACAATAACTGTATGTGTAATAATAATAATGAAAGATAAAAAATAATTAAGAGGATAATTTTTGTATTTTTTCTTTTACAAAAAGTTAAGTTTGAAGATAAATTGGAATTGAAAAGAAAATTGCCCATATGTAATTATTTATATTTATGATTAAAAATGTGTGTGTGTGTGTGTGTGTGTGTGTGTGTGTGTGTGTGTGTGTGTGTGTGTGTGTGTGTGTGTGTGACTTAATTAATCTTAAAATATATTCCAGATAACACGACTTGATGATGTTTAAAAGTTCAATGTCTGTAAAACGTTTTTCCTTTCTCTTATATAACATTAAATTTAACTAAGGTAATCTAAATTGAAGTCAACGGTCAACAGCAATGTCAAGAAAATGACATGTAGATATATGTATATGTATAATGTAGATATATGTATATGTATATGTATTCGCATGAATGTGTCCGAACAGTGTATTAAACAAAAATCCATTTCGCTAGATCAAAAAAATTACTCGTACACTTTCTGTGAGAATGCCTTTATAAGATACCTTTTATATACGCGTGTTATTTGGAATATTTTAATAAAAGGAAAGAGCAAATGATGCATTTACTTATATTTTTGGCGACGAAAGACTTCTCTCTGCGAAGACACGCACACTTCGACATTTGATAGTCGACTGATGAAGTGATCGATACACATGATCAGCCAACGATGCCGATGCGTGAGAAACTTGGCAACCACGCACACTGAAGAAAAATCATGTGTGCTTAGCGCACAGCTTATCTTCGTTTCGACTGCCCGATAGAAGAACGATTTTCTGTCTCATTTCTTCCAATTGCATAATGACTCGAACCTCCCTCGCTGTATCATATATCTATTATGACAATGTTTTATATATAACAACAATAATATAATTCGTAGCAAATTAAATAAAGATTATGAATAAAGATATGTAATATAAAACAAATCGAGAATATGTTCAACAACCGAAAGGGACACGGATAATTTCCTCAGCAGGATCTTAGATATCTAACAACTTTTTCTCAAAAATGTTACTCGATTTAATTAATTATCTTTAATATTAACGACAGTCTTTGGAATTACCAATATTGTTTTTTATGTAAACGCTATTTCATGTATATTTTTCTTTTTCTTAAAGTAATTATCTTTTTTCTTGCATTTAGAATATTTGGAGATTTACTATTCCGGTTGCGCAAACCACAGTTAATGTTTAAAAAAAATGGATATTTTATGATATTGATTAAAGCCACGTAATATCGCGTACAGATAGCAATTTACTTGCAAAAGGTTGGTTCTGCTAAGAATTACGAAGTTTTACAAGGATGTAGTGAGATATCTTGCTTCCAATACACCGCAACATATGCTGCATCTAGATTTTATCCAACTATTTTGTAAGAAACTATAAAAGAAATATTAATTTCCATTTTATGCAAAGAATATATAATTTCGAATTCATATAATTTCGAATTTATGTATTCGTATATGTATATAAATATTTAAATTTTTTTAATATTAGTCAATTTTTATCTTAAATCAAGTATACTATACAAATCTTAAAAAGAAATTGCAACGGTATTTTATGTAAAAAACTGCAATAAGGCAAACTGTTCGATGCAGATAAAAAAATTTGTTGGGATAAAAATAAATTATTATATCAATTGCTATTTAAATTATCATGGCAAGTTTTAGGAATGCTTATTTTAAAAAACCTAAGACACTCACTTTTCTAATAGCTGTTGTATGCTGTACAGGCGAGAAGTTTCATTTTATCTCCCAGATTGGAATTTATTCGAACCAACGAATCAATTCACAGCTGCAATCAAAACGGTATGTTGTCAATCTGTTGTTGAACAAGGAAATAATGTGCATCAATGAAATATACAAATAATATATTAAACGAATATAAAAACATAATATGCTCACATTAGAAAATTGAAGTATATGAGATTTATCAAATTTGTCATACAATCAATTTATCAATTTGTGACATATATCTTAAAAAATATCTCAATACAAATATTATAAAAATCAAAGTATCAGGTAAAAATTTCAGTTAATTAATTGCAATGTCCTTATTTTTTACTATAAAATGAAAAAGATGTTTCAGAAACATACTTTACAAACGCTTTAATAATTCTTGCTTCCTGATCGTAATGAAAAAAAACGCCGAGGTTTTCTTCCCTTGCTGATATCGGTAAGAGCAATGTCCAACGTATCATTGCCGATCGTTCAAGTATAATTGCCTATTTCACACTTCTCGATATTTCAATTAATTTTGCCATCTCGTAGATCGGCTCCTTTTTCAATTTCTTTATTATTAATTCTCACAATTTCTTTCTACATACTGAAACATATTATGAAGAGATATTCTGAATTGCATGCAGTACATTTTGTAATAAAACGTATTCTTTGCCTAATGCAATGAAAACATCGTGCTAATAAATATCGTGCGCTATTCGCGGTAAGTTGTAATAAAACCTATTCTGCGCTTTGCGCAATTAAATACTAAAAATCATTTTGCAATCTGTGCAGTAAATTGTAATAAAACGTATTCTGCGCTTTGCGCAGTGAAATGTTAAAGAATATCCTATGCTATGCGCAATGGAATATAGTCGAAGACATTCTGCGCTGTGCGCAGTAAATTGTAGTCGTATAGTTCATTTGATATTTTAGATGCTTTTTCACTTAAATTTCAATTTCTTGATATATTGCTTTCTCCTCATCTTTTTTACGTCCCAGATGCGCACATTTTCAATCAGACACACCACTCACATTAGTCGATGCCTAGGAATTTTCTAATGAGTCACCTATCAAAAATTTTTCTATTTAATCGATTAATCGGTAATGTGTCCGATTAGACCTCACCCTTTTTTACATCTTCTTTTCTTTCATACTTTTATAAATTTATTACATCTCTATATCATATATATATATGTGTGTGTGTGTGTGTGTGTGTGTGTGTGTGTGTGTGTGCGCGCGCGCGCGCGCGCGCGCGTGCGTGTGTGCGTGCGTACGTGCGTGTGTGCGCGCGTGTGTATGTATGTATGTGTGCATGTTTCTTCTTTATTCTCCTTTTCTTATAAAATGATGCTCAAAATATTTTTTTATTATTCTTTTTTTATGGATTTTATCTCATTATGAACTGTATCGTTCATTTTTTATTTTATTTATTTCATTTATTCAAAATGTTTTTCATTTTTCTATTCGAAATATTGTATGTTTCTTTTTTCTGCACGATTGTTGGATATCTCGTACGAGAATATATTTTTACAGTAATCATATATTTCAAGACTTCCATTCCATGATTATAACATTTATAATTAATATCCAACCATCCAGCGTGACTTTTATTCGTAACATGCACACATTCAGTTACAATATTTTGAAGAAAGCGGTTGGATGCCCAGTGATGTTACCACATACGTGTAAATGTCATTAATTGTGTTTTTGTAATATTTGTAAACGGAGCAGTTGGTCTTATTAACTTTGTTACTGTTGGAGCATCTTCATCCTTATTTGAGTGTTTTCGAAATTCTATATATTTTTCACTTGCACTGTCGCATCATCCATGAAAGTTTTTATTATATCATTGTGACAATCCTCACAATTAGTTTTTGCAAAATTTCGTCGTGCCACAAATCGCGAAATATGTAATAGCATTTTCATCATAACCACACAATGAATTTATATTTTCTATATCTTCAAAATCTATATATTCCTCCACAAGTTCTACATCTTCCAAAAATAAATCGCTGTCAAAGTTATCATATTCTACAATGGAAATATTTATATTGCTCATGACTTTCTACTTCTTTAGTGAGACGACTTGGTTGAGTGATAAGAGCTTTCTCATTTTCTAGACATTGAACATTACCTTTATCATTCGTTTGGATATATCCTGTTAAGAGTATATGTCTAATGGATAATGGATCATACCATTCTTGCCGTTGGATTTGGATTAAATCCTCCGCGTTGTCTAAGTTTAGAAAATAAGTGCTCCACCAAATCTTGGTTACACAATCCTGTTGCAAGTTCAAATCCTTCAAATCGATTTGCAAGTCTCTCATAGGTTGCAAGAATCGCTCATACAGTTAAAACAAAGCCTCTAAAACAAGGAATTTGTGTTATTTTGTTTGGTGATTTTGATCATCTCGAACGCCAATCAATAAAATCTGTTAACAGAATATTTAAGTCAGGATTCTTGGAAGACAATGGTCGTTTTCCGCCAAATTTAACTTTAATACTATAACTATTACAAGCGTTGATAATATTATTTAAATGTTCTGCAAAATCGGCAGTTGCTTCCCATGTTTCAGTATTTAATTCTTTTTCGTGGCCAGCTGTTTTTATCGCAGCTGTGAAAGTATGACTAAATAACTGGAAAGCTCTTTTAACGTTCATTACTTCGAAATTATTCGGATGGAATGTGCGCTTCTGTAATATGAGATAACAGATTTGAGTCTCCTTTTGTAGCATTGTCGATAGACTACGTCATTTCGAAATCTGAATATGATGCAACTATTTTTCCATCACAGTAAAGCTTTGTATGTGTTTTCAAGAAACTTGTTAATCTTTTTATCAAATGTGGAAAATCAAATGGAGCATTATATGTTTTCCCATATGTTTTATTACATGTTTGTATGTAAAATATGATTTCTCTGTATTAATGCCCAGTTGAGCATAAGCACTTTGATTACTTGTGCATGTACTTGATCGCATGTTAGAAGTTGCACATCAACCCCTCTTTCATTTAATTTAGGCATTTTTTCACTAATATTATTATATCCTCCGCTTTCATGCATTTTCCCGGTAAGAAATATGCTAGAGGTTGATGTCATGGATGATGCGCGTTTGAACTATCTAAACAGAACACGAAGACACATTTAGATTTATCTGATGATCTTCCTAAATGTCCAAGATTAACAAGGCCTTCAATTAAATCTAATTTAGATGAATATTCCTTATGAAAGTTTTTATAGACATTTCGTCCCATTTCAAAGCGCACACTTTTTTCTCTAATGGAATATGAGAAATTTTTTCTTTTAATTTTTCAAATATAAAATCGCAAAATCCTGGTTGTATATTAAATTCTTCTAGCCACCTCCTAATGATTCGTTGTCCAGAAAAACTACATCCCACTTTTCTTAAACGACAGAATGCAGAAGGTGAATAGAAATATAATTGTCTTGATTTTTTCCTCTTCTGTTTATGGTGCACGTCTTGTATATAGTTGCAAATTTATCATTGCTTTTGCAACAGGATACAGATTTTGTATCATGTATCAATTTTTTTTAGCATCTTTTTCTTTGACTGTGATCTTTTTGACAATCTACATTTTCTAGCGATACGTAAGCGATATTTTAAACATTTTACTTGATTTCACAATCGATTTATGTCAAATTTCAAAGATTCAATTATAATGTGAGAATCTTTAACTTCCTTTGTCATTTTCTTTTTATCTTCTCTTTCGTTATTTGCATTATTATGCACAATAACTGTCGAAACTTTTTCATGCATAAATGGCTCAAGATTAATCCATTCCATAATATCTTCTTCTTCGTCTGAATTATGAAAACGTAAATGTGATGGCTTATACGTTTTTACTAGAGGCTCTTGTAATAATTGTTTTTCTATTATTATATTTTTGGAAATAGGCATAAATAATATTAAATTTTCCTCAGATTGGAGTTGCCTCATATTTTCTGTAGCAAGGCTCTGTATCATTTGAAATTTTCTTTTTCTAGAAGGTTCTTTGGAATTGTTTTGAGAGATACTTAAATGATATGGAATGGCATTGCATCCCTTTTTAATCCTTTCTTTATACTTTTGAGATTAAATAAATCTAGAGTAAAATGATCTTTGCACAATCCAGCACGTCGAATGGAACTGGGAGATCATCTTTCTAAATTAGTATTCCCTATAATAGTAATGAAATAAAAATATTGACGATTATATATTTCTTGAAGCAGTATAAAATAATAATAAAATAAATAGAGAAATTAAACCAATATATATATATATATATATATATATATATATATATATATATATATATTGTGACGAACATATCGCCACATATCGCGGATCTTAAAGCCGAACACACGGGATTATTAGACAAACACACATATACACGCACATTGAGATACCCCGAGCCGTTAGCTATTTACGTGGAATCGGCAGACAAATATGACGACTGTTTTTTTTAAATAGAGATTTCGCCTAATCGTTGAGAGATTGAGTGTTTAGGCATCTTCCCGAATTTCTTAGCATGCAGATTAGATAAGTTTAATTGACACGGGAAATCGGAGAAGGAAATAATTCGCAATTTTGTTAATACATTTAAATTGTAACGAGATTTAGGATCATAACATTGTGAAAAATATTTTAATGCGGATAGAAACATCTCGAATCAAAAATGTTATCTGAGCAACTGATCGTGCGAAAAGAAGGTCGACATTCGATTTCGAGACTCAAACTAGTCAGGACGCGCCGCATTTGTAAATTTTAAGCAAAACGACCACGTATTTTTAGAACCTAATAATTAGCCTGCAAATCTTCCTATACGCACTGACTCACATTCCAAAATATATATATATGTACATATATAAACTTACCACTATTTTGTATCCATAAGTGATATCTGGCATCTGTTTGTAACGGAAATTTACATATACGTTTTCCATGAGACACTCGTTCATTTATGCAATCTTTATACATGCACTTTATACGTGCATAAAATTTATTTCTCATATCTGTCATTATTTATTATACCTTGATTACTTTTTTTCTATTCGCTTGACTCTTCATCTAACTGTTCACTCGACTATTCACTTAAATATTCACTCTCTTTTTTCTGCTACACGTAAAATTTTTCTGCTAAACGTAAAATTTATTCACAGAATCACTTTTCTCTAATTCAGAATGATACATATTTATTGCGCGAAGATATCGTTAATTACAAATAGACATTAAACAACAAAAAGTAAACGAATAATGCTACGCATCTCGCAAACTTCAATCAATGATACGTGCGACCGTAACTGAACGTTGACTGTAACAGATTTCGCCGCATCGAAAAATAAAACTCTTAAAAATAATATCAATACATCTTTATCTGCGCGAAAAGAGATAAGCATATGTTCGCGCAAAGAAATAATCTGTCACATTTACTGCGATGTTTACGTTTTATTACAATTTATTGCGCACAGCGCAGAGTGCTTTTTAGTATTTAACTGCGCAAAGCGCAGAATACGTTTTATTACAATTTACTGCACAGATTGCAAAATGATTTTTAGTATTTAATTGCGCAAAGCGCAGAATAGGTTTTATTACAACTTACCGCGAATAGCGCACGATATTTATTAGCACGATGTTTTCATTGCATTAGGCAAAGAATACGTTTTATTACAAAATGTACTGCATGCAATTCAGAATATCTCTTCATAATATGTTTCAGTATGTAGAAAGAAATTGTGAGAATTAATAATAAAGAAATTGAAAAAGGAGCCGATCTACGAGATGGCAAAATTAATTGAAATATCGAGAAGTGTGAAATAGGCAATTATACTTGAACGATCGGCAATGATACGTTGGACATTGCTCTTACCGATATCAGCAAGGGAAGAAAACCTCGGCGTTTTTTTTCATTACGATCAGGAAGCAAGAATTATTAAAGCGTTTGTAAAGTATGTTTCTGAAACATCTTTTTCATTTTATAGTAAAAAATAAGGACATTGCAATTAATTAACTGAAATTTTTACCTGATACTTTGATTTTTATAATATTTGTATTGAGATATTTTTTAAGATATATGTCACAAATTGATAAATTGATTGTATGACAAATTTGATAAATCTCATATACTTCAATTTTCTAATGTGAGCATATTATGTTTTTATATTCGTTTAATATATTATTTGTATATTTCATTGATGCACATTATTTCCTTGTTCAACAACAGATTGACAACATACCGTTTTGATTGCAGCTGTGAATTGATTCGTTGGTTCGAATAAATTCCAATCTGGGAGATAAAATGAAACTTCTCGCCTGTACAGCATACAACAGCTATTAGAAAAGTGAGTGTCTTAGGTTTTTTAAAATAAGCATTCCTAAAACTTGCCATGATAATTTAAATAGCAATTGATATAATAATTTATTTTTATCCCAACAAATTTTTTTATCTGCATCGAACAGTTTGCCTTATTGCAGTTTTTTACATAAAATACCGTTGCAATTTCTTTTTAAGATTTGTATAGTATACTTGATTTAAGATAAAAATTGACTAATATTAAAAAAATTTAAATATTTATATACATATACGAATACATAAATTCGAAATTATATGAATTCGAAATTATATATTCTTTGCATAAAATGGAAATTAATATTTCTTTTATAGTTTCTTACAAAATAGTTGGATAAAATCTAGATGCAGCATATGTTGCGGTGTATTGGAAGCAAGATATCTCACTACATCCTTGTAAAACTTCGTAATTCTTAGCAGAACCAACCTTTTGCAAGTAAATTGCTATCTGTACGCGATATTACGTGGCTTTAATCAATATCATAAAATATCCATTTTTTTTAAACATTAACTGTGGTTTGCGCAACCGGAATAGTAAATCTCCAAATATTCTAAATGCAAGAAAAAAGATAATTACTTTAAGAAAAAGAAAAATATACATGAAATAGCGTTTACATAAAAAACAATATTGGTAATTCCAAAGACTGTCGTTAATATTAAAGATAATTAATTAAATCGAGTAACATTTTTGAGAAAAAGTTGTTAGATATCTAAGATCCTGCTGAGGAAATTATCCGTGTCCCTTTCGGTTGTTGAACATATTCTCGATTTGTTTTATATTACATATCTTTATTCATAATCTTTATTTAATTTGCTACGAATTATATTATTGTTGTTATATATAAAACATTGTCATAATAGATATATGATACAGCGAGGGAGGTTCGAGTCATTATGCAATTGGAAGAAATGAGACAGAAAATCGTTCTTCTATCGGGCAGTCGAAACGAAGATAAGCTGTGCGCTAAGCACACATGATTTTTCTTCAGTGTGCGTGGTTGCCAAGTTTCTCACGCATCGGCATCGTTGGCTGATCATGTGTATCGATCACTTCATCAGTCGACTATCAAATGTCGAAGTGTGCGTGTCTTCGCAGAGAGAAGCCTTTCGTCGCCAAAAATATAAGTAAATGCATCATTTGCTCTTTCCTTTTATTAAAATATTCCAAATAACACGCGTATATAAAAGGTATCTTATAAAGGCATTCTCACAGAAAGTGTACGAGTAATTTTTTTGATCTAGCGAAATGGATTTTTGTTTAATACACTGTTCGGACACATTCATGCGAATACATATACATATACATATATCTACATTATACATATACATATATCTACATGTCATTTTCTTGACATTGCTGTTGACCGTTGACTTCAATTTAGATTACCTTAGTTAAATTTAATGTTATATAAGAGAAAGGAAAAACGTTTTACAGACATTGAACTTTTAAACATCATCAAGTCGTGTTATCTGGAATATATTTTAAGATTAATTAAGTCACACACACACACACACACACACACACACACACACACACACACACACACACACACACACACACACACACACACACACACATTTTTAATCATAAATATAAATAATTACATATGGGCAATTTTCTTTTCAATTCCAATTTATCTTCAAACTTAACTTTTTGTAAAAGAAAAAATACAAAAATTATCCTCTTAATTATTTTTTATCTTTCATTATTATTATTACACATACAGTTATTGTACAATAGCTACTTTTTTTGTAATGGTCAATAGATTATATGAATAAATATCATATTTTATAAATTTCACGATTTATTTTTGTTATATCAAATAGAAATTTTACAAAAGAAAGAAATTAATATGAACTAATATCCCAGCGAAAAATGTTAATGGAATTGATACACATCCGGGGTGATACCCGTCGACACGAGCCACTCACAGCGCTTGAAAAATTCTAGGCGCCAGCCCTTGTAAGTGGCTAGTGGTCAATCGGACGTGGTCAAATGGATGTCATCCCACACATTGAATCAACATCGAATCGAAATGTATATGAATGTATAAAAAATTAATATATTGATAAATGTATATATTTTTGTCAATATTAATCGATACTTTAGTCTATAATAAAAGAAAAATTACGCGAACGGGAATATATATATATATACGGGTATATATATATATATATATATATGTATATATATATATATACGGGAATATATATATATATATATATATATATAATTATATATACATTCTCATCTACAATTTGTCAATGTAGCATGGACTCGCACCACATCTATTTCACGAGACATGATTTTATCAATAGTGTCGCAAAATAGATGTGACTTGTAATTCCACGGCTCAATTATAGACGTTGGTGGCGGTAGTGTACGACGATTTTTACGGTATCACGAAAAAGGGCAGCGTGGCCGCTCTCAGGTTCCTCTCTGCTACTACTAATCTATTGCTAACGTGAATAAAATCTCAAAAAACTTAGAAAAACTGACAATTATGCTGTTTTTGTCTCTTTTTAAGATGCATAAATATTAAGATGTTACATATTACATATTATGCGATATAGCTATTTTGATTGTTTCTATTCCATCGTATGAAAATCTCAACCAAAAATGTTTATAAGATATTTGATTAATTTTTAATTACTTTACACGTTATAAATTTACATGTTATTATACTATGGTGGTTCGGGTGTCCACCAATGTAATAGTTTAGTATCTGCAATGCGGTAGTCGGTTATATTGAGGTGGTCGTTGCCAACATGGGTTGTTGTGATGTAATCGTGCTGCTCGATTGGATTCGACGTAACCAGCTCGCTGTCGTTCACGCTCAGGCAAAGCGGAAAAGGACGACTGGCTCGAAAGGGAAAGGAAGGTTTTCGTGCAGGTTACAATGAACATTTAAGATTGCCTTATTGCAATATATTTTCCATGGTAAGACTACAAAAGACGAACGAAGACATCAAGAGCGTGGCGCGGGGGTTTGCGTTCCCCGCGTGTTCGGCGTGCGGCCCGAGGTAGCTGAATCGCGAGATTCCTTGCGGAGGCGCTGTGCTCGCCTCTCGCGGGCACCAGCCCCGCCGTGGTGAGCGATCCTGGCGCGGGTCAACACGCTTCCGGCGAGCTGCGAGGCCTCAGTCTGAGAGGCGATGTGATAGGAGGCCAGCCGGTGGTCTCGTCGGGGCGTTCCTACGACGATGCTCCCGAGGTCGAGTGGGATGAGGCGCCACGGATGTCTGGTGGGCTCCGGACGCTGTCCGGGAAAGCTCGGAGTAGGCGGGCAGTGATGCGCCGCAATCTGCGGTGAGATCCTCGCCCGTTGTGGAATTGACGGCTCGCTGAGTGGGCCCCTACGGGCCGGGAAGCTAATGGTACGGCCCGGCGTAGGCGGGCAGGTCCGTGGGGCTGAGCTCGGGCGCGGTGGTGTCCGCGACGCTGGCCCTGACGCATGGCTGTCGGCTGAGGATGACGATGTCGAGAGGGCGCCGAACAACTCGACCAGCTGCTCTTGCCTGGAGGCCGGGGGACGATGGTTGTCCCTTGCCGCAGACGGCGCAGGCTCTGGCCGGCGCGAAGTCGCCGACGATCCGGGATGCGTCAGTGCCGGGATGTCTCGCTGTCCTCCCAGCCGGGAAGTCCGCTCAGTGCTGGTCCTGGCGGCGGGGGTAGGCCTCCCCGCGGTGATGGCTGCCAGTAGGTTGTTCGGGCACGGGCGGATGCAGCTGCGAGGTCGGCGGCGATGAAAAGGCGGTCCCGACGTGGTGGCGAAATCCTGGTCCCTGGGCGGCGTACTCCGGTGTCGTCTCCGCGGCGTGGCTCTCCTCCGGTATCGGAAGCAGCGGCTCGTTCGGTTGCCTCTCGGCAGGGGTGCCAAGAGTCTCGTTCAACGGCCGCTGAAGAGAACTCAGGCGAGAGGAGGCACGGCGTGCCCGGTCGCGTCGGAGGGTGGAGGAAATCCTCAATAGCGTGCGCGGCCACTGAGGGGGGAATACGACCTATTAGTGGTCGGTAACGCCAACCGCAAAAAAGGCCGTATAATGACCGCAAGCGATCAGTCCTCAGTGCTACTTAAGCCGTGTGCAGGCCCCAGTGCGCACTGAGAGTAGTGTCGAACGGTGGTGCTGGCCGCTCTTATATAGCGTCCGTGTTGCTTTCCGCGCACGAGTGGATGATCAACCGGTTGGCCATCTCGTGGCGAGCGCGTGAATTACTCCCGTGCGCGGGCCCACAGTGTCGGCGCGCGGCAGCGATGAGCCAGAGTAGCGGACCGCCACAATACATACATATTTTATACGTATTATGTATAAATACAGATGATAGATACATTTAAACACAAGAAAAATTAATTTGAAACAACTAAATTAAGGAAATCAAGTTAAATGAAAAAGAAATATTAAAATTATAATAGCATAAAAAGTTTTTGTTACAAACATAAATGTAATTTTATTATAATTTAAAATTTATTATAGAATAAAATTATTGCAAATATTCAAAAGTTGTTCAGCATTTTTTATTTAACAAAAATTTAACACATCAATTATAGATTGAAATTTATGTCTCTTATATTAATTTTTTCATATAAATACTAATTAATATGTAATTAATATGTGAACTTTTGTGCGTAAACATGTCTTCTTTGGACGCTATTTTATATTGAAATATTCATGCCTTTCCCATGAGCTGTACACTGCAGATAACCTGCCTCTCAGTTTAAATGTTATACCTGCAACAATGTCAACAAACAACTGTCGCACACGCAGACATATATTAATATCTTTAAATCATAAAGGATTTACAAAATAAAATATTTAAGCAATTATAATAAATTAAATTGAAACTATTATAATTACCAGGTGTATGCATAAGTTTTTTCTGGTTTTTTAGTAAAAAAAGACACGTAATTTTCAAGGGAAATTAATTTTTTTTTATTCAAAATATTGGCCATCGGCTTCTACACATTTCGCCCATCTTTTAGATAATTTATGAATACCATGCCAGAAAAACTGTTTGTCTTTTGCGGCAAACCATTCGTCGAGCCATTTTCCAACTTCCTCGAAATTGCTGAAGTGCTGCTCTGCGAGCGCGTGCCCCATTGATGCGAAGAGGTGATAGTCAGATGGCGCCAGATCTGGGGAGTACGGCGGGTGCGGAAGGATGTCCCATTCAAGCAATTTCAAGGTGTCTTTGCTTCTGGTTTTGCTGTGTGAGACGCATTGTCGTGTAACAAAATCACTTTGCCATGTCTTCTGGTCCATTCCGGTCGTCTTTCGATTTATGCGTGGTTTAAATTAATCATTTGTTGGCGATAGCGTTGTGTATTAATGGTTTCGCCGGGTTTCAAGAGTTCATAACACACAATACCGCTCTGGTCCCACCAGACACAGAGCATGGTCTTCTTGCCGAAGCGATTTGGCCTTGGTGTTGATGGACCGGCTTCGCCAGGTGAAAGCCACGATTTTCTCCGCTTCGGGTTTTCAAAATAAATCCATTTTTCGTCACCCGTCACAATTCGATACAAAAATGATTTCCTTTCGTGGCGTTGAAGCAGCATTTCACAAGTGACTTTGCGATTTTCCATTTGACATTCATTCAAATCGTGTGGGACCCATTTACCGAGTTTATTGATCTTTCCCATTGCTCGTAAACGTCTGCTGATTGTTTCTTGTGATACATGTAATGCTTCTGCTAATTGCCGTTGAATTTGAGTTGAGTCATCATCCAATAACTCCTGCAATTGCTCGTCTTCGCATTTTTGTGGTCTACCAGAACGCTCACTGTCTTTCACATTGAAATCACCACTTTTAAATTGTCGAAACTATGTCTCACATGTTCTAATCGATGGAGCGTGTTCACCATATGTTTCTACCAGCAAACGATGACTTTCAACAGCCTTTTTCTTTTGATTAAATAAAAAAAGCAATGCGTACCGCAAATGTTCTTTTTCAGGCACAAAACTCGACATGATCACTGAACGATAAAACAAAGACGCTAGTTTTTGGCGGACTCAACTTGTGTGTGTTTGTAGTTTTAAATGTCAGACGAACAAAATGATGTATGTGTCAAATTAATACGCTGCGTACTTTTCGCTGGCGACATCTCTTAGTTAAACCGGAAAAAACTTATGCATACACCTGGTAAATCACATGCATTTATACATACAAAGACTAATTTCTTGTACTGAAAACATACAACATGCATAACAGTCCTCACGCCTGTCGGAAACACAACAACTAGCGCAAGTACTTGTAGTTATATTCTTATCTTAATAAATATTATTTAACAAAAATAAAAATGTATGTAACCATATTTGCAATTCCTTTAATATGATATAATTAAATAAAATGTTTTGATGAAATGAGAATATTAAAAATATTACCATGACAATTGCAATCAATACGAGAAAAACCGATTTTTTGTCAATTATATTTGAAAGCAAGTCACTATGCCACAGCTTGCTTGACGGACGGCAGAGTAAATCCTCAAATTAATAAAATTAATAAAAATACCATTACTTGTCAGTAGTGCGATAGATCCCGACATACCGCGAATAATCGTTGGAAGAAACAGACAACGCGGCTTAGAAAATAAAAATAGAATTATTTGCCAGATGTGTAATAATTTCGGGCATGTTGCAAAAAATTGTCGAGCGAAATTAACTCAATTCAAAAACAATATGTTTTGCCGTTATTATAAAGAAAGAGGACATTTCCTTGAAAATTGTTAACTGAGAATTGCAAATAATAATTGCAGGAAGAATAACGATCAGGAAAACGATCCCTTAAGATCAGATGTACAAAAGGGGCCCAAACGAGTTACACATCTTTCGAAAACTCCCGAGTCCAAGTAGACAAAAATGCACCGGAAATTCGACCTGTAACTGCAAAACTTGGATAAACATAGTCACGTGCCTATTGTGCAGGTAAAGATCCAGATAATATAAGATGACATAACTCTAAGTCAAATACCAACTTAATTTTGTCTTTAATTATGTTTGGTTCGGGACCAAACATAATTAAAGAAAATCTCATACGCGAAAATGAAAAAATCAATTATACAAATATCCTAAAGTTGAACGGTATAAATAATTATCTTGTTTACACTCTCGGAGAAATCCTTTTCGGTAAATCGATAACCTTTCATATTGTAGCGGACGATTTTCCGCAATCCGATATATTAAGCAACGACTTTTTTAAACAATTGTCACGTCAAGCGCGTAGACATACTTTAAGTAATTCTCAAAACAACATTTCAATATATAAAACTTTAATTATTACGTTCAATTTATTTCAGCGTATACATAAGAATATATTTAAAAATAAAAAGACGTGATGCGTCCTTGGATGAAGAACATCCCTACCATGGGAGCCGCTGGTATCCCCCACACGACCACCGGGGCCCTACCATCAGTGCCCACTGTTACGTCACAGGCGAGACGTGCTACGCGCGGAGCGAGTCTGCTCGCACTGGGCTGCGTGTTGGTTTTTACAGAATGACTTGACCGGATTATTGATACAAATTGCGACTGTATAGTCCGTATAGAAAGGTCGATAGTCTCCTAGAGAAAACGATATCATGCAGTCCTATCTCTGCATCTACGTCAATGACGATAGGATTCGGCAATGCGTAAAAAGAAGTATTTTCTTCGCGTAAATATTCTAAAAATGCCACGAATGCTTCGGAGCAGAGATCGCAGTCGGTTACCTCGCGCCAGAGAGCTAATTTAGTACCGCAAGAATTGCAAAGCCTTTCTTCCCGAGTAGTCCCAACATTAATATAATGTCTTAAGATAGCTGTGAATTGTAGTTGATCACAATTATACCGGGATTTACATTCTAGGCATATGAGATTGGCGGAATTTGTATCGGTAGCTATACCGACAAGACCATACCCGAATTCGACTACACACCGAGAGATACTTATTTGGTCGTTAAAGACGGCGGCTGGATGTGTTCTCTTTTGACGCGAGCCTTCCGATCATCCTCTGCACATAACGCGATTCAGAAATAAGAAATGAAAATTCACTTACCTTTCGTTGGCCCGGTTCCTGGATTCGGGCTTGTAATTCTCGCTGTCGGCCTGGCGGGTCTCGGGATGCACACTAGGATGCGGGGCGTCTGGAGACGACGTTGCTGGGTTCGGAGGACTTGGAGCCCACAGGCTATTCTTGAAGTGCGCTTCGTATTCTGGCTGGTAGATTTCTTCACACCCGAGCAATTCGCTCAGATCACCGGTGAGCGCGGATTTAATTTCGTATAGGGACAACGAATCGCACGCTGATGTCCGGCGCGGTTTTTACGTTTATTTGGCATCGAAAGTGATCATGAAGGGGAAATGTTACTTCCCTTACAAGTTACGAATATAAGATTGAACTTTCTATCGCGATGAGAACCTGTAACCCTCTGTGGGGAGTAGTGCGGGTGGACGCACAACTTGCTAGCCAAGAGGCGGGACAGGTTGTCAGATATCTTGTAATTTGACGACTTAAATGCGTGAGAAACGATACCTCTCTTGGGGAGTAGTGCGGGTGGATGCATAACTTGCTAGCCAAGAGAGCAAGCACGGCTTCCCGGAACGCTTATTATTTGATTGAATTACACGTGGTCACTCTACCTCGCGAACTCTGTCGATTGTACGTTTCGCTAGGATGGGTGGAAGGATTTGGATTTATTAATTGTTTGACACTAATCATTTTTCACTTATATATATATATATATATATATATTGTAAAATATTCAAATACAAGATTAATACAAAGATTAAATTGTAAAACACGTTTAAAATTTGAATTTAAATTGAATGGAATTTATTTGAAATTATATTCAAGTTATTTCTTAACACTAGAATTGGAATTGATTTGAAATTATATTCGAGTTATTTCTTAACACTAGAATTGGAATTGATTTCTCTTAACACTAGAACTAGAATTGAATTAGAAGAGGGAGTTCACGGACTGGAGGTCCTCTCCAGTCGGATTCGCGGGATGAACTGCTTACAGTCGGCCGTGCACTGAAGTGCTTCGATTCGGCGGCTCGAAACTGCGGCGACGCTATGGTGGGGTGCGCGTTCGATGTGGGAGGCGCTGATGGTGGGAGTGCGGCGCTCGCGTGGGAGGCCAGAGAATTGCCATGGTGGGGCTCGCGGTAGCCTAGGGGCGTATCACGTCTATTCTTTGCTTCATATTATAAGATTTATTATAAAATTGAAAAGAGTAATACTTTTACAATGGGGAATAAAATTATTAATTAATTCGTTTATTCTGACGCGACAGACGTGACATCTAATCTCATTTTGGAAATTATCTCCGCATCTTTTATTAGGATTTAAAGTTTTTCTATCACTAATTGCTTTGCAATCCATTTCTTCAAAATTCACAAATTCCTGGATAACGCATCGGCGTTTACGTTAGTTTTTCCGGCTTTGTATACAATATCGTAATTATGTATACAATATTCAGCTCATTTTAATCTCCTGTCACGTCGAGCGTATAAACAGCGCCTAAAATTTTACTTTAATAAAACACATGTAATAGGTATATTATAATATATTTATCTATATTGTTAATTTCTATATTTCAGCTAAATAAGTATTAATTATAAGACGCGCCGTATATTAGAAGAGCGCAAGACTCCCCTCCAGAAGGACTATAAGTTCCCTTTCTAAGATACCACAGGAGGCCCCTCTATGACAGCATGGCCCCCACTTCCAGGCACTGCTGCGCAAGTGCAACAGCCCCACCAAACCGTCGCCGCACGCCGAGCCACCGAATCAAAGGAGCTCAGTGCACGACCAGCACAGACCAGTTCTCGGTGAAGATCTTAGGATTTCACTTCGCGTCTCAGGGTGGACTCAATCCAGCCTCGGGAACCTCGCACCCTAATTTAGGTCAAGTGCGCGAGACATAAAAACCACAGTACGTGCAATTCTTCAAATAATACTACGACGATAACTTTGTTTTCTTTAAATCCGAAAGTAAGGATTTTTTTTTCTTCGTTAATTACATCTCGAGTTAAAATTCCTTGTCAATTACCACAATATCGTTAATCAAATATAAATCTTAGAAAAGTATAGCTACAATCACTATTCGTATACTACTATTATAAAGAGTCCATCATATTAAGCAAACAAGGATTTTCTTTGTATAATTATAATCATATATTCCTATCATGTTATTAAAATTAAAGTGAAAAGTGGAAGTGTCTGTGTTAGTAAACGAACCTTCCCTATCCATCCTTGCGAAACGTAATCGACTGAGTTCGCGAGGTTAAAGATTCTTTAACGCGAATTAAAATCAAAACATTTTGCCAATTAATCAGTTCGTTTTATTGATCCACTGATAGGCACCGTTATCCGCTTGACGGGCCGGCCCCTCGACGTCGGAACTAAACCGAACTGTTGCTCGTTTTCGATATTTCAATATCTCCTTACATTTAACTTCAAATATAGAGATTTTGTGCCTTGGTGTACGGGCCTCTGATCGTCCGGCGCCCACCAAAGCGCCCGCGAGGTACAACATCTCTCGGTCGTGTGTTAAGGCGAAAATAATAATCGCTATTAAGACAGATCTTGCGTTCTTGGTGTACGGGCCTCTGATCGTCCGGCGCCCACCAAAGCGCCCGAGACGCAATATCTGTAGCAACGTATCTTATCTTATACTGAACGCGTCATTGCATTCCATTGCAACGTGTTCTATCACGTATAACGTATAGAGCCCCGAGTGAAAATAAAATTATTATAATGTCTCTTAGAAAAGAATCTTTCTGCGATACCGAAGCGAAGGCATAGAGCCGGACAATTCCAAAACCTAAAAACACTTCGAAAAACTGACCGGACAATTACCAAAACATCTGCGAGACTTACTCGGTGTCGAAAGTACCTACGACGAAACGTACAAAAACTATTTTAAAAGAAGTGTGTGGTCACCCAGTCCGCCCATCCCATGGAGGTTACAACCGATTGAGTTCCGCATACCGAGATTGCCGCCACTAGATATCCCGGACATCGATCCCAGGAAGCCTGTTTATCATCAGACCAGAGCTGAGATCCTGTACAAATACTATTAAAGGTAGGAAAGATTTTATTTATTAGCACGCTCAAATAGATAAATTGCATATGTGTAAGGAACAAGTGAGGTCGCGTCGTCCCGAGACCTCTCCGGGCACGATCTATTTAAATCGTGTTGGATTATGTAAATGTGTGACAGAATTCGGCTATGGTATCATAGGATACGCTACCGATATTAACGAAGTGGGTCTTCTTTGTTTGACATGTAAAGTAGAATGCAATCGCTCATTTCCCGAAGAAAAATTTAAATTAATCCTATGTCATTATATGAGTATCGGCAATAATTCCGTGCCGCGAGAATATGAAAATTGTCACATTATATTAAGTATTCGCCGCGCAATTCACGAGTGCAGTGGATGTTCCGACGGCTTTGTCGCTTTTAACGCATTTTTACGCGAAAAGGGAAGAGAATTTGAAGACCTCTCGTTACCAGCGAGTCTAGATATAGAACCCAGTGTCGGTTTACACGACATAATTTTTTCAAGAAGATTGAGCTTCTTTTTATACTATCTGCACTTAAATCTCGAAAGTTCTTAGGAACCTTTCTTAGGAAAATTTATAGAAGAGATCTCTAGCCGCTCAGGGATCTCGCCCCTCCCTAAATTTTCAAAATTTTGGGAAGCAACAACATTCAGCCCGATGTGAACGCAAAAAATTCTAGTTTCACTCGGACGTACATAAATGTGCGCTCCGTCACCCACCACGGGACGTGACACTCCATCGTAATATTCTCATATTGATATCTTGCGTTTTTAAACCATAATAGAGGTTTATGATGTGACTAAAGTAAATTTTCGGCCGTATAAATATGACGAAAATGTTTAACACAATACAGTATAGCTAGCGCTTTCTTTTCGTATGTATTATAACGTCCGGAGAGCCGCCATACTTTTTTTTCCTACCGCGCATGTAATATCATCTTAACGTGGCTCACCACCGAGCCGACGACCGAGAACAGAAATTGGCTCTCCTGCCGTTCCGCTTAATATGGTGCTCCCCGCCATATTTATTTCTCTTAGGTGTAGTATACTATAATCATCCTCTTCAATAATCATAGATATTTAGCAAATATGCATCTCTACTACCTTACTAATTAAACAATAATACTTAATAAAAATATACGAAATATCTCATAACAATGTTTAAATATATACATATATATATCTAGATCATAATAATAAACACTCCTTAAATATATTTAAATATAATATCAATATTAATAATAAGCTCATATTAACGGTGGCGACACATCAATTAATTGTAAGATAATATTACTATAACAAAACTCTCAACCCTGTTACAGCGCATTACTCCCGGTCAGCCGCGTTCTGATTGGCTGACCAATGCACGCCATAGATATATACATCTAGCTTAACTACATAACCCGCGCCACGCCAGCGCCACGTGCGTTGGCGTACTCACGCCATCCGCCATCTTGCATCGCAGTGCCCGCCGAAACTCCGACACTTCAGTGCGCCGCGGAACCGTCAACACGTGCCACTCTCGTGCGCGTCGTCAAGCGTCTTATTTCCACCTCTAGTATATAGTTCAACTTCTAGTACGTAATTCGACTTCTAGCGTATAGTTCCATTTCTAATTCTAAATAAATAGTCTCAATTGTTCATTTTTGTGTTATTGAATGATATCGTGAGTGTAATCTTGAATCGAATGTCTAAATAAATTAGTATTATAATTGAACTTCCACGTGTCCATTCTTTCGCGCGTACCGTCACCGCATCGGTTAGTGAAAGTGTTCGCGAGGTAGTGAAATTTCACGTGTTATTAAACAATTCTCAAAATTGATTTATCGTCCATAGCAAGAACGCCAAGGTTCTCCCGGAGCAGGTGTTGTGCGTTCATTCGCATTTACCACGACGGAGGCTCGAAATTCTTGTCCGCAATAGATTTAATCGTTCCCACGCGAAGCCGAAATGCAACGCGAATTGGCTCGCCGCTGAACGATAACCTTTTGAAAACCTTCGTTTAACAATTGAACAATCGAAGCTTCACGCGAATGCCGAAAGGCAGGAAGAATCGTGCTGGTCGGAAGACCTCGATTAGACACTTGGAGTACGACCTCCACGTGGCATCCATCTTCGACCATACGAGGCCATCGGCGAGACTACCAGGTTCGACGGAGAGTATGAGCTCCTGGTGCACGACAAGCTCTGGAATGGACGACCGGCCCCGTCAGCGTTTGCCGCTTCGACAAGCGAACTCCAGTTCCGGCCTCGGATCTCCTTCGAGAAGTACCTGCACAGAGCATTGTGACGTCAGGAGAGCCGTCAGGTATATTTTCTTTTTTTCTTTCTTCTTCTCTCTTACTTACCTGCGCAGAAGCGCCACCGTATTAGACCATCGCGTCAATACCGAACGGTAATAGTCGACTCTCCCGCTGTCCAACGTATGGTATAGAAGCACTCTATTGTTATACACGCTATAGCCCATGCGTTAAATATAAGTCACCGGATAAATAAATTTTTAAACTTAATTAGACCGCCGGAATAATTGTTAACATTATAGCGTTAAGCAATCAGTAATAAATATCGTCCTCTGCTAGATAAATGCATATAAACAATTCCTACTATTTTACCACCAAACAAGTACCGTCACAATTATCAATTGCAAATTAAAATTAATAACAATGTACAGCAATCAATATCATTGCGCAACATTTTACTGTTATATAACCGTATATATATATATATATATATAGGTTTTATATATATATATATATATATTTATATATATATATATATATATATATATATATATATTATAAAATATATTAACTCGGTTATATATATATATATTAACATAAAATATATTAACTCGAGACACTCGGAGACTCGAAATTCTTGCTCGCAATAAATACAATCATTCTTATGCGAAGCCGAAACGCAACGAGAATTGGCTCGCCGCTGAATGATAATCCTTGTTTCACCTTCGCTAATATTTAAACAATCTGAAGCCTCACACGAATGCCGAAAGGCAGAAAAAATCGCGGCGGTCGCAAGACCTTTATCCGGCATCTCGAATACGATCTCCACGTGACAATCAATCATCATCTACAATTACAACGAGATAATCGGCAGGGAAGTTGAGTTCGACAGAGAGTACGAACTCTAGTGCACGATAAGCTCTGGGGTGGACGACCGGCCCCATCAACGCTCGCCGCCTCGACGTGCGATCTCCAGTTTCGACCTCGGATCTCACTCAAAGAATATCTACGCAGAACATCTTAAGCTACGGTAGGTGAATTGACTTAATAAATATAAACCCCGCGCGCGGAAATCCTCACGTCATCCCGTCGATTCACGCATAAGAGCCTTGTCGCGTATAGTTACAATAATCTCATTAAATAATATATGAGAATTGCACGCCACGTGTACATTTCGGAACGACGCTTCTCCTCGTCGAAGAATTTTGCTGCGTCAGCAAACGTGACCGTATCGCACAAAGGATAGGAAAAACGACCCGACCGGAAGGGTTTTATGACCGACCATTTTTTTTAGTACAGTTTTATCTAAGTGTAGCGATTTCACTCGAGGAATGCACGTTCCAGTGCTCGAAACTAACTTCTTTGAGAATACTCTAAAATATCTGAAATATTATTTAGCATCATGTGCGGACGCACTTCGCATTTGCTAGAATTCTTGATTAATAATCGTGATGTGCTTCCCTCGAGCTAATTTAGCACGCGACTCACGCACCCATCCAGCCGCCGCCTTCCGTTATCGCGTCAATTCAGTGCGTTGCATCACCGCTTTCGGTTATCGCCGCGTAGATGACTCAGTCGCTAGGTGTTTACCCAACAGCGCGGAAGTTCTTTGTTATCAGTGGAAAGAATTGATACTCGAGGGCACGCTCACTTATCGTCTCACCCTGTCATTCATTTAAATTCGGATATACCGAACCTCTAGATTTCTGCGAGTGCTGTTGCGCCCCTCTTTCAATTATCCGTGAGATAGAGCATTGTGACGAATGCTCTGAAATATACATAGCCGCCCAGCACGTGCTCGAGGAAGAGGCAGAAACTATCGAAAACGTCGAGGGACATTTTTACATCGACGAGTCAAACCCTGCATTTGACGTTATTTCGCGACGTTTATTAAATTTTTCTCTCTCGCTGTTTCAGTTAGTTAAATTTTTCTCTCTCGCGAAGAATAAAAGGCGGTCAGGAGTACGCGATATCTTCCCAGTTCGACCGATTCGTCGCTAGCGATTTGCCGCTCGATCGCTGGTAGCGTTGTTAATTGGCAGACGTGATCCCCCTTGTCCGGCGCCGCACGGCATCTCTCTCCGTGGACTGTCGCGGCCCGTGACGGAACAGTATCATATTTTAATTCGTTATTAGTCAGAGTTCGCGATGCATACGCGACTAAGTGATCTTTATTTATTTCATCTTGTGACAGAATTCTTCTACAATTACTCCGAAAGCGTCGGTAGTTAAGATAAAAAGCTTCGAAAAATCAGGGTATTGTAACACGGATTCTTCACATAATCTTTGTTTTAGTATTTTAAATGATTCTTCTTACTCTTGCGTCCACTCGAAACGTTATTTTTTAGTAAATTTGTCAGAGATTTTGCTAATTTAGAAAAATTAGGAATAAATCGTCTAGACGAAAGTAGTCTGAAAAGTTTTGAGCCCTAACATAAAGATGACATTACTCGTCAAAACCATTCTACAATAGTATATGCTTTGAAAGACTTTTGTGAAAATTTCAGCCATTTTGGACGCTCAGTTGTTGTTTGACAGTCGTTTGTGTCAATCAATGTCAGTGTTTTTGTAAAAATGGAAAAAATTGAATATTGTGCCGTGATTAAATTCTTACATTTGAAAGGCAATACGTCTGCGCAAATTAAAAATCGAGTTGGACGCTGTTTACAAGGACTCTGCCCCATCATTTGCCACCGTAAAAAGATGGGCAGCTGAATTTAAACGTAGTCGTACCAGCTTGGCTGATGATCATCGTTCGGGACGGCCAAAAACTGCGACCACCGCTGATAACATCGAAAATGTTCACCAAATGGTACTGGACGACCGTCGAATCAAGGTTAGAGAGATAGCAAAGAGATAGCTATGGGCATATCGAAAGAACGCGTTTGTCATATATTGACTGAAAAATTGGATATGCGCAAGGTATTCGCACGTTGGGTGCCGCGCTTGCTCACTTTGGACCAAAAACGAATTCGAATGAACATTTCCAAGGCCCTGTTGGAGCAGTTCAAGCGAAACGAGTCAGATTTTTTGCGTTGATTCATAACTGTAGATAAAACTTGGATCCATCATTACACTCCAGAGACAAAAGAACAGTCAAAACAGTGGACTGCAAAGGGTGAATCTGCTCTGAAAAAGATGAAGACGGTTTCATCAGATGGGAAGGTAATGACGAGTGTTTTTTGGGATTGTCACATCTGTCGCGTCAGAATAAATGAATTAATTAATAATTTTATTCCCTATTGTAAAGGTATTACTCTTTTCAATTTTATAATGATAAATTTTTATAACATGAAGCAAGGAACAGACGTGGTACGTCCCTAGCCTCCCACGCGAGCGCCGCACACCCACCACCAGCGCCTCCCACATCGAGCGCGCACCTCACCATAGCGTCGCCGCAGTTTCGAGCCGCCGAATCGAAGCACTTCAGTGCACGGCTGACTGTAGGCAGTTCATCTCGCGAATCCGACTGGAGAGGACCTCCAGTAAGTGAACTCCCTCTTTCAAATCAATTCCAATTCTAGTGTTAAGAAGTAACTCGAATACAATTTCAAATCAATTCCAATTCTAGTGTTAAGAAGTAACTCGAATACAATTTCAAATCAATTCCAATTCTAGTGTTAAGAAGTAACTCGAATACAATTTCAAATCAATTCCAATTCTAGTGTTAAGAAGTAACTCGAATACAATTTCAAATCAATTCCAATTCTATTATAGTACTAGTACTAGTGAATTTAACATCATTCAATTTAAATTCAAGCTCTAATAAATCTAATTTTAAACGTGTTTTACAATTTAATCAATCTTTGTATTAGTTAATCTTGTAATTGAATATCTTACAATATATATATAAGTGAAAAGTGATTAGTGTCAAACAATTAATAAATCCAAGTCCTTCCACCCATCCTAGCGAAACGTACAATCGACAGAGTTCGCGAGGTAGAGTGACCACGTGTAATTCAATCAAATAATAAGCGTTCCGGGAAGCCGTGCTTGCTCTCTTGGCTAGCAAGTTATGCATCCACCCGCACTACTCCCCAAGAGAGGTATCGTTTCTCACGCATTTAAGTCGTCAAATTACAAGATATCTGACAACCTGTCCCGCCTCTTGGCTAGCAAGTTGTGCGTCCACCCGCACTACTCCCCACAGAGGGTTACAGGTTCTCATCGCGATAGAAAGTTCAATCTTATATTCGTAACTTGTAAGGGAAGCAACATTTCCCTTCATGGTCACTTTCGATGCCGAATAAACGCAAAAACCGCGCCGGACGTCAGCGTGCGATTCGTCGAACTTTATACGAAATTAAATCCGCGCTCACCGATGATTTGAGCGAATTGCTCGGGTGTGAAGAAATTTACCAGCCAGAATACGAAGCGCATTTCAAGAATAGCCTGTGGGCTCCAAGTCCCCCGAATCCAGCAACGTTGTCTCCAGACGCCCCGCATCCTAGTGTGCATCCCGAGACCCGCCAGGCCGACAGCGAGAATTAAAAGCCCGAATCCAGGAACCGGGCCAACGAAAGGTAAGTGAATTTCCATTTCCTATTTTGTGAATCGCGTTATGTGCAGAAGACGATCGGAAAGCTCGCGTCAAAAGAGAACACATCCAACCGCCGTCTTTAATCAAATAAGTATCTCTCGGTGTGTAGTCGAATTCGGGTATGGCCTTGTCGGCATAGCTACCGATACAAATTCCGCCAATCTCATATGCCTAGAGTGTAAATCCCGGTATAATCTCAATTGTGATCAACTACAATTCACCGCTACCTTAAGGCATTACATTAATATTGGGACCACTCGAAAAGAAAGGCTTTGCAATTTTTGCGGTACTAAATTAGCTCTCTGGCGTGAGGTAACCGACTGCGATCCCTGCTCCGAAGCATTTGCGGCATTCTTAGAATATTTACGCGAAGAAAATACTTCTTTTTACGCACTGCCAAATCCTATCGTCATTGACGTAGATGCAGAGATAGGACTGCACGATATCGTTTTCTCTAGGAGACTATCGACTTTTTTATACGGTCTATACACTCGCAATTTGTATCAATAATCCAGTCAATTCATTCTGTAAAAACCAACACGCAGCCCAGTGCGAGCAGACTCGCTCCGCGCGTAGCACGTCTCGCCTGTGACGTAACAATAAATTGGTGACAGCGGTGGGATAGACACATTTTTGGGTATTTCACCACGCCACTCATCGAACCCGGTAGACCGCTCCCGTCGGTTCGATTAAATTTCATATCCGAATGAGTCGTAACACTATTACAAATCGGACGATAATCGTCATCGCTAATATTTCGCGCGCGTAGAAGAAGCAGTTATTTCTCACTTTAATTATTAATGCAACGGACACCTGTCAAGCCCGCGAAAAATATCGATGTGAATACGCGACAAGGCCCAAGGAAACCTCTTTCGGAAGAGGAGCTGGAGCTTGTTCGCGTTGCGCAGGAAGAAACCAGCGCTAAATTACAAGCCGATTCGGAGGTTCTGGCTCGCGAACGAGCAGAATGCCAAGCGGAACTCCGCGCATTGCGTAAAGAGAGGTGCGAGGCCGAAAACAGTAACACGATGCTCCGCGAAATGATGGAAGCTCTTACCATTTTACGAGACGATTTCAATTCATTACGACGAGAAGTAGATACACGCCGTGAACCTGCAGAATGCCCGTCGGGGCAACGTTTTTCAGAACCGCCCGTATTAATAAGCGAGCTGAATGATTCGATATCTGAGTTTCCGCCTGCTCCTAAAATTACGTACCGAAAGGCGACCGAATTCGTACCATATTTCGATGGATATAATATTCCCCTCTCGAAATTCTTAAGCGCATGCCGTCAAGCCCGCGATATACTTCCTGCTAATTACGAAAAATCGTTGACGCGTCTTTTGATAGCAAAACTTCGCGGCCGAGCGCATTCGGCAGTAGCAGACGAGCCGTGCGATTCGGTAACTCAATTATCCGACCTTTTGGTAGGAGCGTTTGGGTCATTTAAAACAGTCGCGCAGTACAGGGGAGAATTAATCGCGACCCACCTGGGAGTTCGTGAACATATTCTCGATTACATAGATCGCGTCAAAGAATTACGTGCGGCCATCCGAGACGGAGAACGTCGTGCTCGAGGCTTTCTCGATAATCAGACAACAAGGGAGATTGATGACCTCACCGCTCAGAGTTTTTGTGAGGGACTCCCAACAGTATACAGATTACAGCTCAAACCCGAGCATTACCATTATCCGTCCGATGCTTTTGCCGCCGCTAAGGCAATCGCCAGAGGGAAGAATTAGAAAAACAACGATATGGTAATCGGCCGGACAACAGATTAGACAGCGCCCGCATATCTCCGATACCGCGACAAACATCCGGGCACTACACTTCCCGTACACAGCAAGATAACGCGCGATACCCGGACCCACCGCGTCGCGGAGAAAACAATTCCAGAAGGGCGTATGCGGATACTCTGCCCGTGATATCACAATCTAATACAAATAATTCCTACACTAACCGCGCCGCCCGCCCGACGTATGCCGAAAGGACTGGCTCGTTTCAGCGAAGCAACGAGAACTCGCGCGTCGTTGAAAATCAACGACAAATTGAATGGTGCAGATACTGTAAAAACCCCGGACACGAAATCGACGAGTGTAGAAAAAGGCAATACTATAACGAGCGCCAGTCGGGAAACGCGAACGATTCGCCCCGCAGACAGGACGCGACGAGGGCGGATCAGCCGCGACCAACGCGTCCAATAAACTTAATAAATCCGACGGAAAATATAACAAGCGCGAACAATCAAAAGTCAGAATAGCTACTTTAAACCCTAACGAATTCAGTCACGCGCCAACAGTAAGCGTATTTATCAATGGGTTGTTATCCCGCGTAAGATTTATGGTAGACACCGGGGCCGCATTCAATTTAATAAAGAAATGTAATGTACGGGATGAGACAGAAGTAATCAAACATGACCTGCTGTTCCTTAGTGACGTAACAGAAGGTACCATCCCCACTTTGGGGTCAATCAATACGACATTTCTTGGAAACAAAATTAAATTACATCTTGTGCCGAATGATTTTCCAATAGAACAGGAAGGGATCCTAGAATCCGAATTCCTACGCGATAACGCCACGATAGACTTCGCAAAGAAAGTCGTAATATGGCAGGGGATTGCCCTTTTCGCAACACGAATCGATAGTAATCCCAGCGCGATCCCGCGCTGCTTTCTATGTAAACATTTTAAATCATGATATGCAAATAGGCTATGTCCCTCGCATCGCGACAGAACCGGAAATATATATAGGCGAGGCAATTGTTACGAATCGTTGTGGCAAAGCGATTAATTTATTTTTAATCATTTGAACTAATCCATATTCCGCACTTGGAGAGACCATATTTCGAGCATGCAGACAACTATTAGCGAATTGCGATACAGGCATATTTTTACTATCGAACGGGAGAATTGTCTCGGAAGCATCACGTAAACTGGTATATGGCATATTTGCATTCGTACGTCGGTTTATGTTAATGTCATCGTTAACGTTTATATCGCCTATCTGACGAGTCAAAGAGTCTACCTCACGATCAACCATTTTTATTGTTATGTAATTAAAATTTTATAACGGATTTTTACAAATACCGAACGATTTCGAGTCTTGTTACAATTATAAATGATAATTTTGACTTACATGTGAGTCGCAGTAAAGTAAAGCAAGACAAGCGTACGCAATTCCATAATCGAAAGTTCTTATCGCAGTTCAATCCCCGTTATCACTTGCTTGAAAATCTTCTCTTCAATTCTTCGTGAGATGAGGAATATTTCACAAGATTCGGCTATCCCAGATAGTGAAGGATCTCGCCAAGTTTTGGATATCCCAGCAAATGAGGGATCCCACCGCTGCCACCAAAAAGTACTTTGTCTTCGTGTGACATCCTGGGAGATCCTGGTAGATCGGACGGAGCCGAAATCAACAGATTCTCGACAGCTACACTCACACGTTATTTGTGAGATTCTTTTCCATGCGGTTAAGAAGGTAAAACCTCAGGATTAGATACTGCGAAGGAAGTAGGTAACAGGAATGTCGAAATGACTTTTATTTTCAGGAAAGAGTTTTCGATTTTGGGAATAAGGAATAATATAATATCACACTTGTGGTATTTGAATTGGAATTTATTCACTGTTATAAATGATAGGTATATATATATATATATATATATATATATATAAATAGGTATATATATATAAATGATAGGTATATATATTTAGCGAATGCGAGTGGAAGTACAAGTGCAAAAATGTACGTGCGCGTACAAGTGCGAATGCGAATAAAATGTAAGTGTCCGTGGATGTGAATCGTAAGTGCGAAATGGGAAAATGCGCAAGTGGGTACGAATGAATGAATGCGTGAATGCGCAAAGGTATCGTCGCTTGAGGTTTTTATATGTTGCCAAAACATGGAAGTAGGGGTGACCTAAATTCCAATGTGATATGATTCTACAGGTCTGAATAAAGCCTATTGTTAGTCTACTTTCATTATGAGTCAGCTATGATTCACGCATTTAAGATCTTCTAGTTATTCTTGACATAGTTTTCTATTGGTCGACTTAGCCTACATTTGCTATGAGTCAGCGATGACTCGTGGTATTAAAATATTATGGCGCCCTTGACATTTAACGTTGGCCTACTTTCGCTTATAAACTGATCATGAGTCAGCGATGACTCGTGATACTAAAATATTATGGAGGCCTTGACATTTAACGTTGGCTTATTTTCGCTTACAAACTGATCATGAGTCACATCTGTGACTAAATATTATGGCGGCCTTGATATTTAACGTTGGCTTATTTTTGCTTACAACCTGACCATGAGTCATACTTATGACTATTCGGTCGACCTATTTTGTTTTCAAAGAGTTATACTTCGTTATAATAATTCCTTTCTTACAATTAACAAACATATAGTTTGCTTGAATTTAAGCTTTTATAATAAATATTAATCATCGCAATATCGTTTTAGATATACTTTACAATTTTTATAATAATAATGATTACATCATATAATTAATATATCTAAAATATATCAGTATAACTCTTTTTACATTTGTAATACATTATTTATTAAATGTTTTCAGGTACAAAATGGCTCTGATTATGATTGGTTGAATTGTTAGGATAGTTTTTCATGCATATTAATATTCAAGATTTTTGTCATAGCCATAGAATTAATGTTAATGAAAAAAGGGAAGTAACAATTATAAATATAAGTCTAGGATGAAGGTTTCTAGAAGTTGAACTGGTTTATATACGGAGATTTGCCTACTGAACTGATTTGAGTTTTTGAGGTAAGTGTATGTAAGCAAGTTTATAATTGTTTAAATATCTTCTAAACGGTGCGAGTTAGGTAGGTATGTGTAATGAGGTAAGTTGCAGGATTTCCTGTGTGTTGTCCAAATCTTTCATAATAATTATTTGTTAATATAATAATTTATTTATTTATAAATTTTATTAAACGAAATTTAAATCGTAGAATTTCTTTTCTGAGATAAAATATGTTTCTATCCGGGTTGTTTATATAATTTCATAAAAAAAACTATATCTTATAAGGAACTGCATAATGTACGTATATATGTATACATGTGTGTGTGTTTTCATATACCCTTAATTTTATTTATATCTTGAGAATTAAGAATCGTAACCACAAACTATAATTATGTTTTCGAAAGGATTTTTGATGGAAAATGTATTTATACAAGGAAAATATATCCATATAAGGACATCAACAAAATTTATCCTTGAAATAAGGATATGTATCAGGTGAACTGTTGAATAAATATTTTGTCATGGATTTTGTTATATTGTCATTATGACTTTTATTCCTTATTCATATCCTTTCTATTGTTATTAATTTTGTTATTAACTTTTATATTTATTATGATTAAAATGGAACAAAAGTGAAAGTGTTTGATATACAAGAGTTTCTTAATTTCTGAAATTATATTTGACGATATAAAGAAATTGGTTGGTATTTTGTTATTTATATAATTATGATTTTGTTTATTAATTGGTAATAAAGATATTACAATGTACTGATAATTGTGTAATTGTGTAAATGTTTTGTTATAGTTTTCGTGCATTACGTGGGCGAGGTTTTATTTCATACATTTGTTTTTTATTCATTATTTACTATTTGTTGAGATTTTGTTGTTAATGTTGAAATGCTTATATAAGGATGCGATATTAAGCTCTATTTTCTTGTTACTTTACTGAACAGTCTGTGGAAGTGGAATAAAATTTACAGTCTGGAGAAGTGATTTCAGTATGTTCTGTTTTTTGTTAGTGAGGTTCTAGGGAAAATTTACTAGGAACATTAAGGCTGTAGTAGCGCCATAAGGTTGTGGTAAGGAGCGGCCATTTTGTATAAATCTTTAAATAATTTTAAGCGGTATTTTCTTTTATTAAATGTATAGGAAGGATTTGTTTGTGCTGTCTCCTGATATAGTCAGTCATAAATAATTAAAATTTTTGAAAAATTTACATTAGACATGACCAGAGGTACTCTCGGCGCTGGGACGTGACAACACATGCTACGCGCGAGATTTTCCACATCCGTAGAGATCCTCTCGCGATGACGCGTCGAGCTCGCTCCGCAGGGATTTCTCTAGCTTTCGCAGGGATTCCTCTAGATTTCGCAGTAATTCCTCTAGATTCCACGTTCGTTTCTCCTGAGCATCACCGAGCGTCTCGATGACTTTTCGGATCTCGCTCATCTCGCTCAGATCTTTCTCTCGCAATTCGTCCCGCTTCTCGAGCTTTCGTTCCATCGCGTCTCTCGTCTCCTCTATTCGTTTGTCGTGATCGACGAGCGAGGCCTTTCTCTTTTTCTCGAAGTGTCGCAGAACGTCCACTTCGATTCTTACGTCGTAATACTGTAGGAAAATATTCCGAATTCGCTTGTTCATATCTTCCAGCTGTTTTCATAGCTCGTTCGTTAGAGCTTTCGATTTCTCGCTCCTTACGCGAAGCGCGTCGTCGTAACTCTTGGTCGTCGCGTCGGCATCGTCGATCGGCGTATTCAAATGGCGTATCTTGCATCTGTTGACGTTGTAGTCATCCGGATTCAGGCAGAGCGCGCTGCGACGCACGTACGCCCGCAAGGATGCGATTGTCGAATGATTGTCGACGTCGCACTGCCTCTCCAGAGACTTCCCGAATTTGTTCACGGACATCAAGTCTTCGCGGGTGATGAATCTACCGCGCGTGATAATCTGCTCGTAATCTCGGCGATGTGCGTATCGTACTTTAGAAATAATCTGGCTACGCGCGCCATAGATTCCTCCAATTCGTCTCGGAGATCCTCGTTTCCGCGTCTCGAAACGCGCTGTTCACATAGCTCTTCCTCGCGGCGTCGGTATCGGTTCTCGATGCGGCTAAACGCCGTATAGTTCTGTCTCTCGCGTCGTAGTAATCGTCACTTAGACAGAGCGCGTTGTTACGCACATAGCGACGCAGGGATTCAATTGACGGTCGCGAGCGTGCCCTGTCGCCTCCGCCGAATGACTCCAACGGTCTTCCGAACTTGTTCATCAACATAACGGGAATACCAGTCGCCGCGAGCGCGCGTCGCGTTTTATTCGATCGCATCGATCTCGCGAAGCTCCTCGAGTATCGACAGAATCTCGTTGTCATAAGCGTCGTTGTCAGCTCGTCGAGAGGCATCGAGCAATCGAAGACGATCGTGATAGTGCGTCAATTTATCACAGAAAAGTATAGGTACAATCATCATTCATATATTACTATTATTACACTACCTACTATAATTACACACTTAAAATAAAGTAATATTAATAGCGTATACTCTATTGTAAAGAGTCCTTTGTATCGAGCAAACGAGGATTTACCTTGTATAATTATATTCATACAGTTCTATTATTTTATTAAAGTTAAAATGAAAAGTGGAAGTGACTGTGTTAACAAGCGAACCTCCCCTACCCATCCTTGCGAAACGTAATCGACTAAGTTCGCGAGGTCAAAGATTCTTTAACGCGAATTAAAATCAAAGTGTTTTTGCCAATTAATCAGTTCGTTTTATTGATCCACTGGTAGGCACCGCTACCCGCTTGATGGGCCGGCCCCTCGACGTCGGAACTAAACCGAACTGTTGTTCGCTTTCGATATTTCAAAATTTCTTTGCACTTCAAATATAGAGATTTTGTGCCTTGATGTACGAGTCTCTGATCGTCCAGCGCCCACCAAAGCGCCCGCAAGGTACAAGGTCTCTCGGTCGTGTGTTAATGCGAAAATAATAATCGCTATTAAAACAGATCTTGCGTTCTTGGTGTACGGGCTTCTGATCGTCCGGCGCCCACCAAAGCGCCCGCGAGACGCAATATCTGTAGCAACGTATCTTATCTTATCCTGAATGCGTCACGGCATTCCATTGCAACGTGTCGTATCACGTATAACATATAGAGCCCCGAGTGAAAATAAAATTATTATAATATCTCTTAGGAAAGAATCTTACTGCGATGCCAAAGCGAAGGCATAGAGCCGGACAATTTCAAAACTTAAAAGCACTCTTTGAAAGACTGCACGAACAATTACTAAAACATTTGCGAGACTTACTCGGTGTCGAAAGTGTCTATGACAAAACATACGAAAACTATTTCAAAGGAAGTGTGTGGTCACCCAGTCCGCCTATTCCATGGAGGTTACGACCAATTGAGTTCCGTATTCCGAGATTGCCGCCAATAGATATTTCGGACACCGATCCCAGGAAGCCTGTTTATCATCGGACCAGAGCTGAGATCCTGTACAAGTATTACTAAAGGTAGGAAAGATCTTATTTATCAGCACGCTCAAATAGATAAATTGCCTATGTGTAAGGAACAAGTAAGGTCACGTCGTCCCGAGACCTCTTCTCTATTTGAACCGTGTCGGATTATGTAGATGCGTGACAGAATTCGGTTATGGCTTAATAGGATACGCCACTAATATTAATGAAGTGTGTCTTCTTTGTTTGACATGTAAAGTAGAATGCAGCTTATTTCCCGAAGAAAAATTTAAATTAATCCTACGTCATTATATGAGCAATAATTCCGCGCCGCGAGAGTGTGAAAATTGTCACGTTACACTAAGTATTCGCCGCAAAATTCACAAGTGCAGCGGATGTTACGATGGTTTTGTCGCTTTTGTTACGTCGCAGGCGAGACGAGCTACGCGTGAGGCGAGTCTGCTCGCACTGGGCTGCGTGTTGGTTTTTACAGAATGAATTGACTGGATTATTGATATAAATTGCGAGTGTATAGACCATGTAAAAAGGTCGATAGTCTCCTAGAGAAAATAATATCATGCAGTCCTATCTCTGCATCTATGTCAATGACGATAGGATTTGGCAGTGCGTAAAAAGAAGTATTTTCTTCGCGTAAATATTCTAAGAATGCCGCAAATGCTTCGGTGCAGGGATCGCAGTCGGTTACCTCACGCCAGAGAGCTAATTCAGTACCGCAAAAATTGCAAAGCCTTTCTTTCCGAGTAGTCCCAACATTAATGTAATGCCTTAAGATAGCTGTGAATTGTAGTTGATCACAATTGAGATTATACCGGAATTTGCACTCTAGGCATATGAGGTTGGCTGAATTTGTATCGGTAGCTATGCCGACAAGACCATATCCGAATTCGACTACACACCGAGAGATACTTATTTGATGATTAAAGACGGCGGCCGAATGTGTTTTCTTTTGACGTGAGCCTTCCGATTGTCCTCTGCACATAACGTGATTCACAAATAGGAAATGGAAATTCACTTACCTTTCGTTGGCCCGGTTCCTGGATTCGGGCTTTTAATTCTCGCTGTCGGCCTGGCGGGTCTCGGGATGCACACTAGGATGCGGGGCGTCTGGAGACAACGTTGCTGGATTCGGGGGACTTGGAGCCCACAGGCTATTCTTGAAATGCGCTTCGTATTCTGGTTGATTTCTTCACACCCGAGCAATTCACTCAAATCACTGGTGAGCGCGGATTTAATTTCATATAGAGTTCGACGAATCGCACGCTGACGTCCGGCGCGGTTTTTGCGTTTATTCGGCATCGAAAGTGACCATGGAGGGAAATGTTGCTTCCCTTACAAGTAACGAATAAAAGATTGAGCTTTCTATCGCGATGAGAACCTGTAGCCCTCTGTGGAGAGTAGTGCGAGTGGACGCACAACTTGCTAGCCAAGAGGCGGGACAGGTTGTCAGATATCTTATAATTTGGTGAATTAAAATGCGTGAGAAGCGATACCTCTCTTGGGGAGTAATGCGGGTGGACGCACAACTTGCTAGCTAAGAGAGCAAGCACGGCTTCCCGGGTCGCTTATTATTTGATTAAATTACGCGTGGTCACTCTACCTCGCGAACTCTGTCGATTGTACGTTTCGCTAGGATGGGTGGAAGGATTTATTAATTGTTTGACACACACTAATCACTTTTCACTTATATATATATATATATATATATATTGTATATATATATATATATATATATATATATATATATTGTAAGGTATTCAAATACAAAATTAATTGATACAAAGGTTGATTAAATTGTAAAACACGTTTAAAACTAGATTTATAAGAGCTTGAATTTGAATTGAGTGACGTTAAATTCACTAGCATTACAATAGAATTGGAATTGATTTGAGATTGAATTCGAGTTACTTCTTAATACTAGAATTGGAATTGAACTTTCTTTATACTAGAATTGGAATTGAATTTTCTTAATACTAGAATTGGAATCGAATTAGAAGAGGGAGTTCACGGACTGGAGGTCCTCTCCAGTCGGATTCGCGAGATGAACTGCCTACAGTCGGCCGTGCACTGAAGTGCTTCGATTCGGCGGCTCGAAACTGCGGCGACGCTATGGTGGGGTGCGCGCTCGATGTGGGAGGCTAGAGGATGGCCAGGGTGGGGCTCGCGGTAGCCTAGGGACGTATCACGTCTGTTCTTTGCTTCATGTTATAAAGATTTATCATTGTAAAATTGAAAAGGGTAATATCCTTACAATAGGAAATAAAATTATTAATTATTCTGACGCGACAGACGTGACATTCCCGATAACGTCGCCCTTGATATCGCAAATTGAAAACTTCCGACGCGTCGCCGATCCGCCTTTCGTCTCTACGATATGCAAACGAACGAGGAAAGGAAACTCCGTCTCTCGCGGTTAGTCTTAAGCTCATACATATTCATATATACAATACATAGTTATATTACAGTTATAGTACATAATTATATGCACGCGCACGCACACTTTTACAGCATTATCGGGTTACGATTCATATATCGCGCGTACATAGATCTCTCTCGCTTCTCCACAACGATTCATACATCGCGCGATCTAGCAACTGTCGCACCAACTCCTTCTTCTTCCGATCCGACGTTCATAAATTAAACTCTCGCGTGTCTTCATCAGTTGCGCTAATTGATATCAACGCGTTCTCTTCTTTTTCTTTCCTCCTCGTACGCGGCTGACGAAACAGTACCGCTTTTCCTCCAGTACTTGCGATGAATGTAAAAAAATATTTTATCGTCATCGTCGTCATTAAATACGTCGTAATAGCTGCTTCACGATAGCTCACCATGTACTCCTGTCTGCTAATCTCGATCGGTTTCTCCTTTTCGTAAAGTACTTCCGTTAACAGATTGTATGCCATTCCTCCGATAGATGATGGCATACACACGCCTCTATCTTTTTAGGTGAAATCTCACGCCGAGGCGAAAATCGACAACTGCGCCTCTTTAATTGGTTAGAAATCGGAGTGTATTGTCCTCTCACGACGTACTCCGTCACATTGACCGATGGATACGCCGTCACGTTTTGCAATGGAAAAGATGTTAGGTCATTCAGCGAATGACACCAACACATCTCATCGTCATCGATCATTCATGTCTCGCATAGCTGACACCGATTCACTACTTTGATGGTTCTCGTCATCGTAAACACGACAACAAGTATCACTCAAAAGAATCATTTCGACGACGTGCCAAACATGGACATTATCTGCCGATATTATCTATCGAATTTATCTATTATTACTTGATATTACGAAGCGTTCAAAGTTTCACTATCGGTCATTAATGCGCTGCATCATGATAATAGGCTGACTTATCGATCTGATTTACATTACATTAGATCGTTATTATCACTTGGCAAATTAATGTACTTTACTGCACTAAGAACATAATCTGTCTGATTGTTGTCATCGAGCAGAGTCTGCGATGAGTTACGTGCGCTGTGTATGCAACGCGTTTTTTGTAATAATTTTCAATTGGCGGGATAATTAACCAGGGGTGATTAATAGTAGTGACCCGATAGATTTGTTCATAAATGATTTTATCGATCAAGTGCGTGAGTAAATTCGTGAACATGTTGACAATTTATAAAAGAACTTCTGATAGATTACTGTGATTACATGTAATGTGTATTTCTTTCTTTCAAATCATTTTTAATCATCGAATAATTAATCGATAATAATTGAATAACAAACTAATAAATTTGTTCGTAAATAAATCATTCTATCGATCAAATGTGTGAGTATCAAGTGAGATCAAGTCAGTGAAAGACTGTGAAAGTATTGATACGCGATACAATTTATTAAAGAAAATAATTCCTGGCTTATTATTCTGTGTGTGTGTGTGTGTGTGTGTGTGTGTAAATCTGTCACATGGGGCACCGTTCATCCACGATGAAATTCATCCGTCGAGCTAGAACGGTATAAAGATATCATATAAAGATCTCTATAAAGTGAATGAAAGAGAGAGAGAGAGAGAGAGGGAGGGAGGGAGAGAGAGAGAAAGAGAGAGAGAGAGAAAGTAAGTGAGAAATCGCATAGGTGCGTATTATCGCGTATGGTAAACACGTCGACGCAGCGAACGCCCTGCAGTAATCGCCTACGTCAAACGGTGAGTTGTGCCGTCCCTGCCTACCTCCCGTACGCGTCTCGTTATTCGCTAACTTTTTTCTGTTATAATTTAAAATGTAAGCGTCGGACAAAATTTTCGTAGAGAAAAAATCGTCTCAGAATTAATTCAGGAGTATGTCCTTGCAAGGACACGAGGTTGTTCTGAATCACCCTGTATATATTAGGTATATATTAGGTTCTGAATCACCCTGTATATATTAGGTGTATAAAAAAATTCTGAGCTTTTTTTTGTAAAATTCAATCTTTATTCAAAAACAAACAAAAAAATATTAATCAGCAAAATATTCCCCGTTTGCATCAACGACCTTTTGCCATCTTTCGGGTAGCTTGCGAATTCCTTGACGATAGAAGCTCATCGACTTCGAAGCGATAAAGTCATCAATGCATTTTCGTATCTCTTCAAATCTCACGAAATGTGTATCAGCCAAATGATGGTCGCTGCACCGGAATAGATAGTAATCGGAAGGCGCCATGTCTGGGCTATACGCCGCGTGCTGGAGAAGTTCCCAAACCTAAGTTTCCCAACCTAACGCAAAGATATGGTCCTGAGTCGCTTTCGCAACATGTGGTCGATCATTATCATGAAGCAAGATCACTTTACGTTCTTGGTCAGTAAATAGCCTCTTTTCTTCTAATGCATCGCTCAAATTGGTCAATTGTTGTTGGTAGCGGTCTGCCGTGATTGTTTCACCCGGTTGTAACAACTCGTAATACAATACACATTTCCAATCCCATCAGATACAGAGCGAAACCTTCTTGGCGTGGATATTGGGCTTTGGCGTCGATGTCGAAGGTTAACTAGGGTCAATCCATGATTTTCTACGTTTAGGGTTATCATAAAGAATCCACTTTTCATCGCCTGTAATGATTTTGTGCAGAAAATCTTTTTTCCGGAACTTTGAAAGCAAAGTGAGTGTAGTGTCGCCGACGATTTTTGTTGTCTTCGGACAATTCATGCGGAACCCATCTGCCTTCCTTCTGAACCTTTTCCATCGTATGTAAACGTACGGAAATGGTTTGCTGCTTAACGCCAAGCTGTTCTGCAAGCTCCTTTTCAGTTTGCGCAGAGTTTATATCCAATAGTGCTTGCAATTCGTCCGTTTCGATCTTTTGAGGGCGTCCAGCACGCGGTTTATCTTCAAGACTGAAATCTCCTTGGCGAAATTTTTGATACCATCTTATACATGTAGTATGACTTACAGCGTTCTCCATATGTAGCATAAATCATTGCAGTGGCTTCAGAAAATCGAATATGCTCTTTTGTTATTGTCATCGTGAACACTACTGATTTTTGAGGTTATGTGCATCAAACGCCAAACCACATGGCATTTTAGAAGGCCAAATGTCAACGCTTTAAAACCGCAAAAGGGCGGGAAGATATAAAAAATTTAAATTGTTATTTCGGTTGTATGAAATCTAAAGCTCAGAACTTTTTTGTACACTTAATAAAATTCCCGAGGCATCAATCGTGCACTGGATGATATTACCGTGCCAGAGGCGTTAATTGTGTGCTGGCCGATATTAATAACGTGCCAGAGGCGTCAATTGTGTGCTGGCCGGTATTAATAACGTGTCAGAGGCATTAATTATGTGCTGGCCGGTATTAGTAATGTGCCAGAGGCGTTAATCATGTGCTGGCCGATATTTAACAACATAGGTGTTAATTATGCACTTTTATATAAAATGCCAAAAACATAAATAACTTAATAATTTCTTGCCAAAAAGTAAGGCCAATAAAAGCATTATATATAGATATACAATTCATATATGTATATATTTTATTACACTATTAGATACTATTTGTATAATATTTAAAAAATATCGAATTGCATACAAATCTAGTAATGTATGTATATGCATAGATACGCATGTATTTGTATATACACATTTATATATAATGTAGTCCATAGATATTACGGATACGTTTTTGAACGCACTCTTAAAATATATTTTTAATATGGTAATACAGCGAATGGAATTAAAAATGTTGATAATTTACTATATAATAAATTAATGACATTTTAGTTCCATCTAGATAAGGCGTCCTATTGGACTTCTTATTGGAGTTCAATCGTTGCTTCAATATCCTCTTAACAAATCCAATAACATTAGATCGCTGCTGGATTTCTCGAAGCGTATACTGCAACCGCGAAGGTGGCATGAATCAGACGTGTCCATCAACATAATGAATATAAACATTATCCATGTAGAGTGCAATGTGACCGCGGGCGCGTACAGCAACGATAAAAGTGTGCACACGAATTTTCGCCGAGCGTGGCGCCAGGATATAAAATATTGGAAAGGCCGATGCAGATCATTTACTTGCTAGTCATTGTACGAAGCATTACGGAGCTAACGATACGTATTGTTAATCAAAACGGACGATTGCTCGATTTCAGAGGAGAAGAGATCACTATCAGATTGCACGTACGACGATGACGATGACAGTGATAACGCGAATGTGACATTTGAGATGCTTGTGTTGAACGAAGCGAAGCACATGCAGAGATAACACATCTTTTATAAAGAAAACACCGATCGATAATATTTATCCAGCTGCATCAAGAAGAGGAAATTCAACGCGTTGAACGTTAAATTTTTATAAGTTTTAGGATTCGCGGTGCGCAATTTGTGAGATGACTGATATCCTAAACATCGAAGACGAGCCAATCTTCGTTAAGACTCACGCGTACAATCCGTTCGCCAACGTTCGGGTACAGCGATGAGATAAGAATACCCATATAGCAACAGGATCTGTACACATTGCCATACGAAAGCTTTCTATATGTCGAGGGAAAACTAACGAAGAACAGAGTTGTTGACGGACCTGATGTGGTGTTGGAAAATAATTTTGTTGCGTTCATGTTCGATGAGATTCGATACGAGCTTGATGACGTGGAGATTGATCATAACAGAAACATGAGCATAACTGCACACTCAAACATTACGTAATGACGTCATCTGACAGAAGCGTGATTCTGAGGAATGCCGGCTGGGATGCGCGTACTAACGCGGATGGATATTTTAACTTTTGTGTACCTCTCTATGTACTGTTGGGATTCTGCGAGGATTACAGACGCGTGTATGACGCGTAATTAATTACGACGCGTAATTAACGCGCGAGTTGATTTTGATACGATCGTGTAACAACAATTGCCTGATGGAAAATTCGACATTGGATCCCGTGATCGACTTATTCAAGATACAATGGCGAATGCCGCACGTGTTATTGAGCGAGATAAAAAAACTATTGATGCTACGCACTTTGGAAAGCACTTTGGATATTTGAGCATGGCTTTTCGCTCGTGGGATCTGTACAAGTTTCCGTTGTTACAGCGTACAACCAAACATTCGTGAGCCATCAAGACCGCTATTCAGCTCGAGAAGTCGCGATACATTTTTGCTCTGCAACAGGTCGAAAAAATGTCATGGCTGAGGACACGAGCCGATTCGACGACTGTAACTTGACCAACATAAAACTCTATCTGAACTCAGAATGTTATTCGTACGACGATATGAATCTGGATTTCGATAAAAACAGATGGTCTATGTTGTACGAAACGTACGCGCGTTTTTGCAAGGGTTATTATGGACACGAATATCTCGAGCTGAGTCTTACCGTGTCATGTCTTTTCTACATAATGGTCCATTCATAATCATCGATTGTTCTTGATAAAGCGAATTGGTCAAGAGCGTAATCGTGGACGTAAGATTGGAATTTAAAACTAAGGAGAACATATCGATGAATATCACCGCATACTATCTCATTATACACGATCACGTGGTTTAATACAATTTGTTGATCAATGTACGCAAGATCACCTAAGAGCATTACTGGTATATGAGAGAGACAATAAAATCTACAATACGTCGAAATCGATCGCAGTCTCGAAAAATTACTCGTCATGGTCGTGCCAATGTTCGTAAACCTGCAAAGTTTCCTCGTTGGAGAACAGTTTGTCGTAAAGAAGTTTGCTGCTCTCAGAAAAAGGATTATTCTCTCTCACTACATTTTCGCAAGCCCTATACTGTGGCATTTCTTCGCAAGTGCCGACAAGTCTCGTGCACGCTGAGTCATTACCATAGATTGCGGTAGGACGATGGAACGGTTCCATACAGCAAAGCTAAGAGTTTAATTACAAAGACTGTGCACGGAACGAAAGAAGACGACGACAACGATGGCGATGCTGTTGTATACGTCAAGGAACACGAAAAACGACAATGTTGAAATTTTCTGGATAATGAGCCCGTGTACATCGAGACCCTGGATGCGAATTACGAAGACGTAGATTCTCTGAGCAATCTGGGCGCTGATAATACTATACGATGCGGATACTATTATACTAATTGTGCGTTACAAAATGTATTTAAATTATTTAATTGGTGGTCAGATAACAATGAATAAAATAAATAAATATAATATATGAAATATATTTTTTTTTATTCCTTTCCATTATTGTTGATAATATTTCAATGATCGACGTACCGCTTCTTAATGCTGCGAGAAATTTATCTTGCTAGGGTGACTGATCGCGCGTCGGGTAGAAATATAGGTTGTAACAGAGCGATCTCCCCTCGCTCCGTTTTCGTTTTTCCCTCGACATACCACCCGTCCAAAGACCGCTGAACATCGAGCGGAATGCGACTGACCGTCGCAAACCGACGCATTGCGCCCATTTTTAAATATACAACATACGATTTTCCGAGATATTTCGGAGAATCCACGCCGGTATTCGGCGAACACGTGCTCAACTTCGCGGAACACACCGCCCGTACCGCGTCGAATGCCGCGTCTAGGAACAAACACGCTCCCCGTATCGCGCCAACCACCGCACCTAGCTCCGTTCCCGATCATCTCCCGAATTTCCTATCCATCCGTGGAAGAGGAGTCCAACTCCGAGATCGGCCAATCCGAAGTCGTTCCGCACCGAAATACCGCGGCCGATCTCGGATAAAAGGGGTTCGCTTTCCACGGAGAGCATCTATTCCGTTCCCGGCATCTCAAACACAGTATCATGCGAAGAGAAATTAAAAAATTTTTCCTAGCAAGCCGAACGTGAAGCACTGGGGAGTACACTCGTCCCGCGTCACACACATCTGCGATATATACCGCGATAATAACGTAAGTCGAAGCTACGTCTGTATTGTTACCCCTGTCGCATTTCATCAATAAAAAATTAATTGTTACTTTAAATCTCAGTCGCTCTCACTTCCTCATCTGACTACCGACTCCGAAGTTATCCGCGCGCGGAAGTGAGACCGTTATATGGCGCCCGAACAGGGACCGGAAGAAAAGAAAGTGACAGAGAACGAAGAGATTAACAACATGAGCGTCGAGGATATCGAAAGCCGAATTACAAAGGTATCTCGATCAACTGCAATTGAACACAGATGGTAGCATTGACGCCCTTCGACAACGTTTACGCCGCTATCTGCACGATAATCCGGACGAATCTCGAACCACCTGCACCTCCCGTCGCGATCTTCCCCGTAACCTCACACCCGCCAGAATTTCTGATTATAATATCGAAAATACCGCCGACATGATTAATCAAATGAGAAAGTGAGGATGTTTCCTTGACGGGCGTGATCCGATCCGGCTTTTTCGAATGCATGGAGGGGCTTAGTCTCGCCTACGGCTTCTTAGGGCAACAATTATTAATCGGTCTTCCGGAATTATTACGCGGCGACGCATTACTATGGCACTGAAACAATCGATTGTATTGACATTCTTGGGAAACGTTCCGTCAAGACTTTTGTGGGCAATTTTACCCGACAAGAACGTACCGCTCTCCTCCGAGAAATATATACTCGGCTACAGAAATCCGGGGAATCGTACGCCAAATACGCCACCGCTCTCCAAACCTTCATGCATCGAGCAGGGGGATTCGAAGAGAGAAACCAGACCGAGCAGTTATACGCAAACCTTCACCCCGATTACAAATTGTATATTTACCGCGAAGACGTGATTTTCCAACGCGCTCTGCAAGAATGGACTATCGAGTACAAAAATATTCAGCACCAATGACGAATGATATCATCGGAAACTCAGGGAGAAATCACGCCGAAGCCGAGTAAAGTCGCGGCGATCACTTATAATCCACGCGATCATTGCTGGTGAAACAAAGGAGACACACTCGGTTTGATTGTCGACGACCACCTCCGAATTTGTTCGCAGTGAGGTAAGGATGAGGTGTTCACGCGCGAATGCCACCCGTCGGAAAACGGGAATTGGATCGAGAAACGCACGATCGCGTCTCGATCCACCGCATAAATTATACCCCGCGGTCGCATGTCACTATATACATCCAAGGACACTTGATTCAAGCCATGATAGACATTGGGTCGGAGTTATCTTTCGTTAACCAAACTACCGCTCGATTATTATGACGTCTCCGTTGTAGAACCGTAAAGACGGACAAGTACGGCTCGCAGATGGCACACACGTAAAGATACCAGGGATCATATACCTCTCGATATACCTCTCGATATACCTCTCCGTTTCCATCATGTCAAAAAAAACATAAATTATTATCCGTATATTACCCAGTCTAGACAACGAGATATTAATCGGTATGGGCAGAATCGGGCATTATATTGCGGCCGCCTCCTAGATCGAGGATAAAAACACACAACTCAAAAAATTGTCAACTTTCCGAGAATGATCGACTTCGAGCATTTCTCGATGAAGAACTGAGAGAGTTCGACAATATTCACAGGTCGATCGAACTTATAGAACACCACCGGTTAAATGATTCTCCCGATCAAACAACGTTACCAACGAGCCATGCAAAGTATAATCGATATCGAGGTCGAACACATGTTAAGAGATGGGATAATCGAAGTTTCGACAAGCGCGTGGAGTTCCCCGGTCGTAGTCGTACGCAAAAAAGACGGAAAATCATGTTTTTGCGATCGACTTCTGGAAGTTAAACACGGTCACCGATCGAGACGCCTATCCGCTACCGCAAATAGTCGCATTGGACTACGTGGAGCACGATACCTATCCACCATTGACTTAAAAAATGAGTTACTGACCATTCGCTGCGGACAGCCGCCCACTCACCACATTTACAGTACCCGGCCGAGGACTCATGCACTTTATCGTAATGCCGTTCGACTTACACTCCGCTCCCGCCACGTTTCAACGGCTACTCAATCGGGTAATCGGATCAGAACTCAGGCCACACGCCTTTGCATACCTTGACGCCTTTGCATATCATTGTCGTCAGCAAGACCTTCGATGACCACTTACATCACCTTCGCGAGGTATTCTGCCGTTTACGTGCCGTCCGACTTCGTATTAATACAAAGAAGTGTCGTTTTTGCGCACCCAAACTAAAATACCTCAGACACATTATTAATAAAGACGGAATAAAGATCGACCCCGAAAAAACGTCCGCAATCAGCAGATAGTCACCGCTGAAAACCGTCAAACAGGTCCGCCAATTCTTAGGAGTCGCCTCGTAATATCATCGATTTATTCATAACTTTGCAACGATAGTCGCACCCCCTAACGACCTTAACAAAGAAAAGAACGAAATGGCGTTGGAAACACATCGAGCAAAAAGCGTTCGACGAATTAAAGAACAGATTAACTTCCGCTCCGATATTAGCCTGCCCCGATTTCCTTTCGTTTTACAGACTGATACAAGTACCGTCGGACACGGCGCAGTATTAACGCAATATTTTTCAGAGGGAGAGCAGGTAATCGCATACACAAGCCGTACCCTCAATCGTGCCGAGAAAAATTACAGTGCTATAGAATTAGAATGCTTCGCGATCATATGGAGAATTCGAAAAATGAGAGGGTACTTAGAGGGCTACAAATTTACGGTCCTCACGGATCACCGGGCACTAAAGTCATTGCATCAACTCGAGTCACTCACTGGATGATTAGACCGATGAACATTCGAACTGCAACATTCGAACTGTATTTTATTTCGAAGTTCGAAATAAAATACCGCAAGGGCATGCTCAACCGGATAGCCGACGCGTTATCACGGCAACCACCCGACCGCGATGCCGATGGTATCTACGCCTATGGCAACGAGTAAAAAACGACCCCAGCAATGAGCCCGATTACACGATGGGCGATTATATCAACTTCTCCTCCACGAACTAAATTATCACGAAGTACCGTATGCCGATCAATGAAGGAATGTGTGCCTACCGAAACACGGACTGCAATCCTCCATCGTTTTCACGATGCCCCTACCGCCGGACATCTAGGGCTCGCAAAAATTATAAACCGGATCGCCTATCATTATTATTGGCCGGGAATGTACTTCGACATCGTGTACAGTCATGCGAGACCTGCATCGCACACAAAGTTCCTCCGCAACATCCACCCGGAATGATGCACGCGACGGTGATAGAAAACCCGTGGCAACAGGTCACGTTAGATTTAATCGGGCCGCTACCCCACTCACTCCGCGGACCGATGAATCCCGAATATGCAGGATCGCTTCACCAAATGACTCAAGATCCGCCCCCTCCGCCACGCTACCGCCGACGCCATCGCACGTACCGTTGCGGAAGCAATCATCCTCCGGCACGGGTGTCCGACTGAGATCTTGAGCGATAATGGAATGCAACTTAAGTCATCCGAAATGCAAAGACTCCTCGCCTCGTTCAGTATAAAGCACCGCTTCACACCGGGATATGCACCCTAACAGAGTGCGTAAATCGTACCATCAAAATCACGATTGCGCAATACATCAATAAAAATCAAAAGAAGTGGGACAAAACACTCCCAGAATTACAATTTCCATTTAATACTGCATGAATGAGGCGACAGGATTTTCACCGGGATTTTCACCGGCTAAATCTCGGCCGAGAACTCCGATCGTACGTTACGCTGCAATGGGCAATACCAGAAGCCACCCGTCCCGACGCATTACAACGCCGCCTCCGCGAGACGTACGAACTCAAGCGAATAAATTTAGCTCGCGCATTTTAAAACCAAGCACGGCATTTTGACCTACGACGTCAGGACTGGCGGCCAAAAATCGGAGAGTGGATCTGGAAGCGCGACCACTCTCTAACAAACGTAATGCTTTTAACGTGAAACTCGCGCCGAAATATATAGGACTCCTGGAGGTGAAAAAGGCCTGAAGGTGAAATCTCCTTGGTCATTTACGGCCTCCGCAGCCGAACAGAGAAATGGCACCGGCACATCCACTTCCAGGATCTAAAACCCGCAATGCCATGAAAAAAATCTCTGACCAGCGACGCGCAAATAAACACGCCGACCGTCAACAAGAACGACGCGCCCCCGGCACCCGCACCAACAAGCAGGGGCAAACCCGGCACGGCAGAATCCCCACGCCCGCGCAGAAGACCAGGACGCCCGCAAAACGCCGAATGATAATAACAATCACCGGGAAGATTCCAGAAAAGGAACATAGAAGGGGATTAAAACAAAGGCCCAAAGAAGTATATAAACCGGGTCGAACACCGAAAGCACTCACTCGTTACCGAGATTTCAACAGCATGGAGCAGAATATCCTGGACGAAATCAATACCTTACTCATCGACATCGAGCCTCCATCGAGCTACGATCCAGCGTTTCCGCAGCTCGCTAGCAAGATCATCCTGACCACTACCAACAGGCGAGCGCGACCACCAGCAGCAACGCATCCGCTATCTTCACCCGAGCAGCGAACGTGCCAAAGATATATCAGCATCGTGATACAGTGATCAGACGCCACGCAAAAACGGAAGGCCATCTGGCTCATGACACCGCCATCGTCACCACACTGAGACCACAAGAAAGTGCTGACTCGACCTGCAGGACGAGCAACCACCCCGCAGGTTCCGAGGGTAGCAGCTATCATTGGTACGCTAGCACCGCCGCCTCGGAGACCAGAGCCACTGCGACCCGTCGGACCTGTATGACCATCCGACATCCCGGTAGAAGTAGCTCCAGGGAAGACAGCCTATGTATCACACTATGCAGTACATAAAAACCGGAAATATCCCGTCCCTGTAGACGGAGCCAAATATATACTTCAATCACAATGGCATGCTCCGATCATGCCGCAGGGCCGAGTAAAGCCAAAACGAAATTCTGGCTTCCGAAGAACGGGGGAAATGTAACAGAGCGACCTCCCCTCGCTCCGTTTCCGTTTTTCCCTCGACATATCATCCGTCGAGGACCACCGAACATCGAGCGAAGTGCGACCCACCATCGCAAACCGGCGCAATGCGCTCATTTTTAAGTACACAACATACGATTCTCCGAGGTGTCTCGGAGAATCCACGCCGGCATTCGGCGAATACGTGCTCAACTTCGCGGAGCACACCGCTCGTGCCGCGCCGAATGCCGCCTCTAGGAGCAAACACGCTCCTCGTTCCGCGCCGAACACCGCATCGTCGAATCGCGATCTCCTCGTACCGCGCCGAACGCCGCGTCACGAGATGACGATGCTTCCCGTACCGCGGCGACCACCGCACCTAGCTCCGTTCTCGATCCTCTTCCAAATTTGCTATCCATCCGTAGAAGGGGAGTCCAACTCCGAGATCGACTAATCCGAAACCGTTCTGCACCGAGATACCGCAGCCGATCTCGGATAAAAACTCGCTTTCCACGGAGAGCACCTGTCCTGTTCCCGGCATCTCAAGCACAGCATCTTGTGAAGAAAAGCCAAGAGACCTTTCCGAATGCTAGCAAGTCGAACGTGAAGCACTGGGGAGCCACTCCAGTATGGCCGAGTACGCTCAGTCATGAACGACTATCCGTATTCTCCGGGGAAACCGTGTAGTACTGGGGAACATCCCAGCACGACCGAGTACGCTCAACTACGGTTGATCACTCCGTCTCCGATTACCTGCGAGAACGTATCACGCATCACATCTGTCAGGGAACTCTCTGATAACCGACAAAAACATTGGGGTACATCCCGGTAGCATCGAGCACTTTCGATGACAAATTCGAGCACCAGGTACCAGGGTACTCTTTAGTCTCGTCGGACCCGACACCTCTCTACCTGCGTCAACAGGTTAGATAGGCGAATTGGGCACTCCCGATTCTCGCCGTCAGAGTGACGGCATCCCGGAGACTTCCTGTCAAAATCAACTGTCCGCGAAAACAGCCGTAGAGTCCGTCACGCGCGCACTGCATGATCACAAGCCAGCTGATCGCGCCGGCGACGTACCGACCGCACGTCACCTGTCCCGCGTCACACACACCCGCGATGCGCGATATACACCGCGACCGATAATAATGTAAGTCGAACGTTTGTATTGTTACTTCTGTCGCATTTCATCAATAAAGAATTAATTTGTTATTCCAAATCTCAATCGCTCTCACTTCCTCACCTGACTACCGACTCCAAAGCTATCCGCGCGCGGAAGTAAGACCGTTATAAGATCAGTGTGTCAGTCATGCACATGACAAAGAAATTGCATCACGATTTAAAAAGAAACTTTTTTTTTATTCATTTTTTTACATGACTTTACATATTTGATACAACTAAATATTTAATAATAAATTAATTAATTGATTAACTGATTAATTGATTAATTAATTGATACCGACGCGTTCTCTTCTTTCTTTTTTTTATACACGGTTTGTATACACGAAACAGTAGAACATTTCTTGTTATACTTTCAATGATTGCAAAAGAACAATTTTGTGTCATTATAACAATCGCTTTCATTTGCTATGTACTCTTGTTATCTATGTTGATGATGTTGAATGGTTTGCCCTTTCTATAGAGAACTTCTATTAATAAATTGTACGCGATTGGTAGTGATGACATACACATATCTTCAGCAATATTTTGGGAGAAATCCAGAATTAAAGGGGGGAGTCGAGGGCTGCATCTCTTTACATTATGGGGAGTTGGGGTGTAATGTCACCTTAAAAAATAATCCGCTACGTTCACCGGTGGATAGGTCGTCATGTTCCGTAATGGAGAAGATGTTAATACTTCGAGTGGTTGACAACTGCACATCTCGTCATTATCGATTAATCTCGTACCACATTGCTGACAATGATTCGGTATCTTGGTAGTTCTCGTCATTGTAACGCCACAAATTTTGTAGAGTATTACCCCTATATAAAAGATTCAAAACTATGAGTCATCATATATAAGTTAATTGTAGATTTTGGAGACAATTTTTGAGATGCATTGACTATTTCGGAGACTTTTGATGTCATTGGGAACCGTCTCCAAAATTCTATATATAAATCGTATACTTTGGGGACGTCCCCAAAGTCATTTTTTTATAAAAATTGTATACTTTGAGGACACATTTTTTCTGTATATTTTGAGGACCGTCCCCAAAGTTTCACACAATAATTTGGCTATTTCGAGGACATTACGACAAAATTTTTAAGCGTGTTGATTGGTTAGATAGAATCTTGGGATTTTAAAACTTCATTATTATATAATTAATTAACACATTCAAAAAATTTTTTGTTATACAACAAATGTAATATCAGTTTGAAATCATTAAGCAGCTCTATTATCAGGCCTAATAAGTACTTTCTAATTGGATTATGGATTAGATTTCGGATTCAAAAGGATCCGATCGCTTTTTCCGAATCCGATCTCTATCTTTGAATAGATCCAAATGCTATCTCAAGTTAGATTTGAAAATAAATCAATTAATTCGCTATTTCTGCTATGTTTAATGCATGACGTTCTGTGAACAACAGGCTTGAATTGTAATTTAGTTTGTATTTTTGAAGACTTTTTTATAAATAATGTTACAAAAGTAATCGCAATCAAAATCACTTATTACGACAGTCAATCAGAAGCATCGATAGTAACTATTGTCACGTCCCAGCGCCAAACGAGTACCTCTAGTCATGTTTAGTAAAATTTTTCAAAATTTTATTAATTATTTATGGCTGACTATGCTAGGAGACAGCACCATAAATCCTTTCCTATACATATAATAAAAGAATATACCACTTAAAATCATTTAAAAGTTTACATAAAATGGTTTACATAAAATGGCCGCCTCTTATTTCAACTTTAAAGCGCCACAGCCTTAATGTTCTTAGCTTAGTTAATAGCTATTCTCTAGAACCTGACTAACTAAATAGAACATACCTAAATCACTTTTTCTGGACTGTTCAATAAAATAACAAGGAAAATAAAGCTTAATATCGCATTCTTACCTAAGTCAATGTTAACAACAAAATCTTAACAAATTAAAATAAAATAATAAATAAAATAAAATAATAAAATAAAATAAAATAATAAAATAAAATAATAAATAATAAAATAATAAATAAAAGTATAAAATAACGAAAAGGAGACAAATAAATGTAGGAAATGTAACCTCGCTTAAAGTACTGCACAAAACTGTAATAAAATAATTATTAGTAAATTGCAAAATTTTTATTAACAATAATATAAATAAATAAAAACATATTATCAACTAATCAATTTCTTTGTATTGTCATACTACTCCGGAAACCAAGAAACTTTTGTCTATCACATTTTGTTCTATCTTAATAAGTATAAAAGTTAATAACAAAAATTAATAACAATAGAAAGGATATGGATAGAGAACAAAAATTATATATCATTGTAAAGATAATGACAAAAGAATAAAATCCATAAAAAAATATTTATTCAATGATTGTTTATTTTTAAAGAAGAAGATATAAACAATTATAAATTGAACAATTAACAAATGGTAATAATATTTTTATATAATTTTGTGCAACCAAACACTTTTTATCATTGACGTTTTATCAAAAACCTTCAAAATAAAAATCCAAATAAAATCCGCTATAAAAATTCAAAGCGAAGGATACCCGGTATAACTCTAATAGTCACCAGACTGCCCAATTAACAAAGAGATATATACATATAAATTGAGCAATTTAGGGACTGTAAATTTTAACTTCTATTATCTCTTAAACCATTAATGCTAAAATTATGATCAACATATCATGTAACTTGAATCTTTTCTTATAAATCTATACCAAAATTATATTTTTCATTCAACTCGTACACCTAATTAATTCAATTAAATTAAACCTGTGCTTTCCCCAACTTCAAGTATAAATTTCGTCGAAATCCTTATAAGAGTATATTTTCTCTGTATAGTTATATTCTCTATTGAAAACTTTTTCAAAAACATAAATACAGTTTGCGGCTACGATTTTTAATTCTCGAGATATAAATAAAATTATAAGTGTACATATAAGTATATACATACATACATATATATATATATTTCCTTAATAAAGTACAATTTTTTTTGTAAAATCATGTAGAGAACTTCAATAGAAATATATTATATCTTAGAAGGGAAATTCTACGACTTAAATTTTATTTAATAAAAATTATAAATAAATAAATTATTATATAAACAATTAAATATTATAAAGGATTCGGATATTACATCGGAAACCCTACAAATTATATCATTATACATATTTATCTAACACCTATCATTTCAAAGATATTCGAATAATTAAAAACTTGCTTACATATACTTATCTCAAAAACCCAGATCAGCTCAACAAGCAAATCTTCGTGTATAAACTAGTTCAACTTCCAGAAATCTTCATCCTAGACCTATAATAATATTATAATTATTGCTTCTATTTTATCATTAATACTAAATCTATAGCTATGATAAAAAATCCTAAATACTAGTATGCATGGAAACTAAACCCTAATAATTTAACCACTCGCAATCGGAATTATTTTGTACCTGACGGAATTCAATAAATAATGTATTACAAATGTAAAAAGAGTTATACCAATATCTTTTAGATATACTAATCATTTAGGATATAACGATATTATAATTATTGATGTAAAGTATATTTAAAGGCAACATCATAGCAATATTCAAAATATTCATAAACGAACAAGTAATATATTTGTTAACTATATGAAAAATTGTTATAAGATATAACTCTTTGAAAGCAAAAGTAGGTGAATCGAATGTTCGCAAGTATGACTCATGGTCAGCCTGCAAGTGAAAGTAGGCCAAGACCGCCATAATATTCTGGCACCATGAGTCATCGCTGACTCACAACGAATGTAGGCCAAGCTAATCGATAGAAAAATTATGTCAAGGACAACTAAGAGATCTTACACCTATGAGTCATAACTGACTCATAGGTGAAAGTAACTAACAATAAGCAAACTGTGCCAAGGACGTTTAGTAACGAGTTTTATTCAAAGAATAGTAGAATCACAACATTGGAATTTAGATTACCCCTACTTCTATATTTTTGGAAACGTATAAAAATCCAAGCAACGATAACATTTTCGCATTTGCCCGGGAATAACTAAGCATTTATTTAGGGCTTAACCATTTTGTTAGAACTGCTTAACGCCTGAGCAATTCGCCAATTCTCACAACTGTAATCACGTACCGCACCCTAAAATAAGTTCTGAAATGAATCTCCGTACATACAAAACTGTAATTACAAATAAACTCCAATTGTGATACTACAAGTGAAATGTTTATTTCTAGTTCCTAAATTCAAATATTTTCTTGAAAATAAAAATCACTTTGACATTCCTATCTCTCATTTTCCTCGCAGTATCTAATCCTGAAGTTTTACCCTCTTAACCGCACAGGAAAGGAACCTCACAAATAACGTGTAAGTGTAATGGTCGAGGATCTGCTAATTTCGGCTTTGTCCGACTTACCAGGACTCCCTCCCCCAGGATGTGACACTATTGACACATCTGATTGATTATAGCGATAAATATTTGCGATTGTGATCGCTCTTGCTACTTATTGCAGAATGCTTTTCATTTTTTATTTTGCAAATTTCCTAAATTCCGAATATAGAATTTTGCTGTTATTTTTTAATCTTGATCGAATGCAAATTGCTTGAATATATAAGATTTATAAGTTAAATTTACTATAAGATAAATGTAAAGGTTTAGATAAATAAAAGTTATGTAAAGGTTGCTTTTTTAGTATTAAATTAAAAATTGTTATTTTGTCGAATCATTTCTATTATTTCCTTTTCTCGAGATTTTTTTATTTTTGTATTACTATCTTCGAGTAAGCTGATGAAAGATTTGTGAAAGAACATGAAGGAATGCTATTATATTTAGGAATTTAGAAGCTAAAATATAAACAGATAATATAGTTAAAATTTGTACATCCTTTTTTCCAAAACATGTTTTATTTGATTCTTTATCTTTTAATGAATTATATGAATATAAAATTTTGACACAAAAATGAATACAAAATTTGAATACAAAAAGCAAGACAATTATTTAAGAAAATAAATGTGAATACTTTACTATTTCTTTTAGTAAATATAAAAAAGTACTGTCGTCACTGTTATAAAAATGTATTACTATTGTAAAGTATATTAAAAATAAATAATATTTGATTGAAATATATATCAATTCCAATATGATTAATTTTTTAACACAAAAAAATAAGTTTCTATGACAACATGAAAAATAAACTAAAACTAAATTACACTAAACTAAACTAAAATTGAACTAAAATGAACCAAAATTGAACTAAAACTAAAACATAAAACAAAACTATTTGTCATATAAAATTGCTATTACATTTTTTAGCTTGTCTTAAAAGATGTCTTAAACATAATAAAAAAAATTGCATATTTTATCATTTTTGTAAAACTTTTTCTTAAATAAATTTATTTTATAAAAGAAAAACTCCTTTCGTAAGTTAATTTTTAATACTTTTAATCTAATAATAAAATATAATAAAATATTTTTCTTGAAAGAGGATTCTACTAAATGGATTCAATATATAAAAATAAATTTTCTAGTAAATTTAAAAAAATATTTTATTATTATATCTGTTTAAAACTATTAAAAATTAAGTTAAGTTACAGAAAAAGTTTTTATAAAACAATTTATTTAAAGAAAAATCTTACAAAAATGATAAAATAAACAGTTTTATCTTTAAAACGTTTTTCAGATAAATTACAAAACGTAATAGCAATTTCATAGACAAAAATTACTTTTATGACAAATAGTTTTCTTTTATATTTTAGTTTCAGTTTTTAGTTTATTTTTAGTTTATTTTAGTTTATTTTTCATACTAACCTTCATAATAACTATTCTTTTTGCTTAAAGAAATTTATATTAATAATATTGAAATTGATATATGCTTCAATCAAATATTTATTTTTAACATACTTTGAAATAGTAGAACTTTCTTTTATTTATTGAAAAAAAAATGATAAAATATTCATAAATTGGCTATTGCCACCAACTTTCGCGTAATACATAATTTATTCTGTGGGTAACAAGTCTAGTTTAAACTGTTTTAGTTTGTACTCTTTACGGTGAGTGAAAAAAGTAGATGAAAATTTCAGCGAACTTTCACTTATTTTTGTATTCAAGATTTTCCTTGATTGTACAGCCATGTTTTAATTTGTGGTGCTGTACGGCTTTTCAAACATAGAGAGTTCTGTATTACATTATTAATCTCCTTTAAAGAAGGTAATTTTTCATTATCAAAATAAGTAGCAAATGCTGACAAAACAGAGTATTCTTTTCCTCCTCATTCCAACGAATTCACTTTGTGGAACCATAGGGAGATGCTAAAAATTTTTTAAAAATTCATATTATTGCAGATATTTGAAAGAAAATAATGAAAAAACAGAAAAAAATAAATAAAACGAATAAAAAAATATTGAATAAAAAAAATATTATTCTTTATAAGTCGTCTATTTACATAATGAACATATCAATGTAGTATTTTAAATTTAAAGACTAATGTGTTATTTATAAAATAGAATATAGATATAATAAATAAAATAAATGAAATATAATAAATAAGATATAATAAAGAAAAAAAAGTATAAAAAGGAAGAATATTATATATATCTAATTATATTCTTATAAAAAATAAAAAATAAATTTTTTAATTTTTTAAAATAATAATTTTTATTATTTACTAGAACAACGTTTTATTTTTATAAATTTTATTTTTATATTTTTTACGTTATATTTTTATAAGTTTATCTTTTGAATATTGATTTAACAATGTTAATCCTTCTCTGTCATCTACAATGAATATGTTAACATTAAAACTACTATCATTGTAATATATTAGAAAATATTATAACGTCTTAAAAATATAAAATATTGTAAGACGTCTCACTAAACTATTAAAAAGATATTTTTAAGATATCTTATGATCCGATTTATGATGTCTTTGGGACATCTTATAAACGTCATTTTTCAATAAATGATATTATATAAATATCTTATTAAAATCTTTTAAGCATTTTATAATGACATAAAAATTATATGGAAAAACATTGACAAGAAAAAAAATACGAGGCAGAATTTGAAAATTATCTAATAAACTGGTACATTGATATATACTTACACAATTTTGATAACAATTTTGATCTATTTATTACAATTAGAGATCAAGTTTTGTTGTTAGAAAAATTGAATAGATATTAAATCATTAATATATCAAATAATTCCAGTTTCTGTTTCGTATTTTTCCTCTTGTCAGTACGTTTCAATAGCTTCATCTTAAATGTATTGTTGTTACATTATAATAATACACAATATCGGAGTACTAAATTCACTTGACTGCCAATACTTTTATAAGTTATATTAAAATTGGTCATGTCATTTATTTCAATCAATAAATATGTAGTCACTTCTTGATTAAAGTTAATCGATAATGTAAATAATGTTCAAAACTGTCATTCAGAACTTTTACAGATTGTATTGATGAGAGAAAAGACATATTTAAGACATCAAAAGATATCTTTTTGATACAGTTTTAAAATGTCTTTAAAAGGGCATCTTTAAAACGTTTTTTTTTATAATGTCTTAAAAACATATATATTACTTTTAGTAAAGCCTTAATTAAAGACATCTCTTTTAAGACATCTTTTAGACATACGTGCTATATGGGATATATTTAAAAAAACATTTTAAAGTATACATTTTTAAAAATTTACCAAAAAAAATCTTAGACATTTTCAAAACTTTTTAGAAAAAAAATTAATAATTTTGAATATTTTTTTACTTACCGCAACATTTTTTTTCTGGCACATCTCTCACAATACAATTCTTTAAATCTTTAGATGATTCATGTTCCTTTGAAATAAATCAATGTATTAATATAGCAGATCTAGATACTGATTATGTAACTTTTTCCTTACAGAGAAACTTTTTCTCTAGGGAAAAAATGAAAAATTCTTTCATTATTTTTAATAATAAAAAATTTCCGCTTTTTGCTTTTGACTAGGGAAGAAATTATAAAAATATTTAAACATTGTAAAAGTAATAAAAGATATAATTCAAATGACATAATTCGAATGATATAATTCAAATAATATAGCGCACGCACGCACACACGTACATACACTTATATTCATTTAAAGAACCATCATATATATTTAAAGTTTTGACATAATTCTTTTATCTGGATGTCAAAGGATTAATTCGTTCAAATATTTTCAAATAATTTGAATGAGTTGCTGATTAGAATAAAAAAAATATGTTAATCCTTCTTTCTACAAAAAAATTCTTCTTTAGTTATTTGGAAATTAAGTTTTAGATAATTGACCTTAAATATAAAATTTTAACATTCTATATAACATCTCTGACGAAAATTTTTCTTAGAAATTTTATACAAATTACAATACTTTTCAAAAATATTAAATAAATCTACATCGTTCCTTAGAATATTTCATATATGTAAATTCTGAAATATTTTAAGATTTCTAAGATTTCTTATTTTGAAAAAAAGCCCTAAACTTTCTCAGATTTTATAAAATTTCATCAAAAATTGAAATGAAAAATCTTATAAATATTTCAGAATTTACATGTATGAAGAATTCTAGAATAGATGTAAATTTACTTGGCACTTCTGAAAAGTGTTTCAGTTTGTACAAAGAATCTAAAAAATTTTTGAAAAGATTATAAAATTATATCGATCTTCTGAAAATTTTTAAAATTTTCTAAAATATAATAATAACATAAAAATTTTGAAAAATTATATGAAGAATTCTGAGATAAATTGCCATTAGGAATAGCACAAACACGCTCTCATAATTATAGTTCAAATAAATAGAATTTTATTGTTTTTTAAATGCTGATTCATTTTTCTGCTTACCAGAAGAAAATTCATCTCTCACAGTCTTATTATATGAATCACTTTCAATGAACAATGCTCTAGATTCATCTAAAACATATATAAACGGACATAATTCTGTGATATGTAAGTGACGGAAAATAATAATATTAATAACGAATTTGAACATTATTGCACTACATTTGTGTGGCACATTAAATGCTATTAAATATGAAATTATTGAAATGTGAAAGTATATAAATATGTCAAACAATTATATAAATAAGTAACAACGAGTTTGTCGTGTTGTTTAAAAATATGCATTAATAACTTTATTCAAATAGTTATGTCAATCAAGATTTAGAGGATTATAGGAGAATTATAAAAATGTCTCAGAAAAAGAATGTTACAATAAGTAAAAAATAATAATTAATTATTAATTTCTTTTTTAAAAAATCTTGAACATCTTCAGAATTTATTCGATAAAATTTTAAAGATGTCTTTTTTAAAATCTCCTTAGGATATCTAATGTATAGCAGTTTTCAATGTACTAATAACTCTGTATATGCAGTGAGAAACGAATCAAATCGACGTCGATATAATCTAATTACATCGATGTCGATTACATATTTATTTCTCACTGAGATAGTGCGGATAACTGAAATGTATTTTAAAATAAATTATCTAGAAATTGAATTATATTTCGTTAATTTATACTACCGTATAAAATATTAATTTTAGATTTTTTATTTAAATCTAGAATGTTTTTAATAAAAGAGAGACATTAACAATTTTTAAATTTCTACAAACAAATAAAAATTAATGTGAGTTCGCAAATTAATGTTTCAGTATGCAAATAAGTAACAAAACTATATTTTTTATTTAATATAAATGGATTTTAATAAAATTTAATTTCATATTTAATTATCAAGATATTTAATGTTATAAATTAAAACTTCTACTGATTCACTGCAGCCAGTTTGAATAATCATGTCACAAAAAAACATGATAAAAATATAAATATATAAATATAATAAATATGCAAAATATAAATATAATAAATTAAAATGTAAATATTTTCAATAAAATAACATTTGTATTCAAGAGAATTAAAAATGTACCGGATTTAAGATGTACCGAATACCCTTCTTTCATGTTTATCAATCCGTATAATATATCATATATTTAAATTAAGTGGTAGCTCTATTCTTGATCAGATATTTTTTTCTAAATGTGTGATTATTTATTGATTATTGGTGTTAAAGAAAAATTTTTGATATGTATATTTTACAAATATGTTTTATTGAATACAATACTCTATTTAATCAAAAAACACTTGTTTTGCAAGAATTTTCATTATGTGTTTTTTCGCTTCTAATGTCATAACTCAAGATGAGAAGTAATGAATCAATCTGATGCCTTAAACAGTTAAAATAGATGATTATTCCCTATATCTCTTCATAAAGAATTTCTAAGACTTTCTAAGATTTAAATAATCCTTATTTAATTAATCCTTAATGTTTTTATATGTCAATTATATAAAACATTCTATAAATCTTACATACTTAATCTATTAATCTTACATATTAAGCTGCGGTAAATGTTGTCAAGTATTTTATATTTTAATATCTTATATTTTATATTTTATATATATTTTTTATAAATTTTTAAAATTGCAATATTTATTATTATTCTTAAAAATTATTAAAATTAAAAAATTCGTCACATTTCACAGTATTAAATAAATTGTAAAAATATATTGATATAATTAATTTGATATACATTTAATAATGCAAAATATTAAAATTAATAAATTGTTATTTATGAAAGAAGTTTAAATTTCTTTTTAATTGATATTTAATTTGAAAATGACAGATCATGTTATTTCCACTAATGATAGATTTCTGAGATCATTTCGAGTCAAAAATCTTAATATCTATGAAATACGAAAATCCTAAAAATGTCAATAGTTTTCAAATGAGAAAGGTTTAAAGTTTATTAATCAAACTGTATGAAATTTATATACCTAATGCGAATAATACATTGCACAATAATAGATATTTTTAAACATCAATTTTATTCTCTAAACTGAATAATTCTACATATATTATTGGTGAAATCTTCTTTTATTCTCTTATGCAGCTATTAATTAATTAATTAATTATGAAAATAATAACAGTAAAGTAAAAATGTGTTAAAATGCGATATGCATCGAACTATCATAGCTGTCACGTGTAAATACCATAAATAAATGACAAAAATTAATTCCGAGAATAGAAATGACGTTTAGAATCTTTATTATCGTAATATGTCAGACCTGAGCGCACAAATTTCAGAAAGTTCGATTAGTCAACTGTAAACATTTTTAAAACTACTGTAGTCTGAATATATTAACATTAAGATTTTTGTTTTGATCTCATAAATTTCAGGATCTAACGTATCACGATAAGTTTGGGACATCCTGTATATATTATTAAAAAAAATACACACACATACACACACACACACACGCGCGCGCACGCACGCACGCACGCACACGCACACGCACGCACGCACGCACACGCACACGCACCATCATCACTGCTTTCATCTTCATTATTATTTTCTTCTTTACCTTGTGCATATTCCAATAGTTTTGATACTTCTAAAATATCTCGACTAACAATAGGTAATCTATAATGCTTATGGATTTTATCTGTATGTCCTAAATGATTTGATAAATCATCTACTTGATGCTCTAATAAATTCAGAGAAATGCATTTAGTGGCAATGTGCTTTCTTAATTGTGTTCCACGTAATGTGTGTGACATACTTGCTCCATATGCTTCTGAAAATGTTCGCATTAAATTGCCCTTAAATATTTATGTTTTTTCTTATCACAATTTGATATTCCAAAAAAATAAGGATTCTCATGATGCACTTTAGCATCTAAACTGAAATTTAATATAACATTGATACATTTCAGTAATTCAGGATGAAGTAAGACAGGAACGGTACGATCAAGTTTACCACGTATTTCAAAACGGATACATTTCTTTGCTAATCTTTTTGCTTTTATTGACAGTGATTTATAAATATCTCTATTCGTCTTTTCGTCAATACAATGATAATTTTTAAATTCTGATATTTGTATTCTTTCAGTCTGCCCAGCTCGTCGACGATTAAACAATTGCACAGATATGAGTGTTGTTTCCAGCAAAGTTAACCAATTTCTATATGAATATTCTTTCATCAAATTGTTGTAAGTTTTTTGTCGCATGTTCATTAAATAATCATTCAATTTCCTAATATCCTCTGTCCGATGAAGTATAATCTTTCTTTGTCGCTTTCGTTGCATTTGTGTTTCTAACACTGTTCTATTAACGCTTGTTCCATAATCTTGTCTTAATAATTTTAAAAAGTTTTCAGCTGCTTTCATTTTTATAGGATCGTGGTTTTTTATACATTCAGTAATAAAAATTTCTCCGATATGTTTCATATACGTGCCGAGATTAAATGCTACAGATGGTGTTTTATTTTCATCAAAACCTGCTACAGAATTGACAGCAGGAATTGCGACATCATAAAATTTGGGCTCATACAACGAGGCAAAATCAGTAATATTTTCACTTTTTGTTCTGAGAGTTACTAGATAACGTCCTAACAATCGTAAACGAGACCGAATCATGTCATGTTGATGCTGTAATCTATACTTTAAGCAAAGCTTATTCCCATATAGAATTATTAACTGATCATATCTTATTGCACGCGTTATTTCATCATCTCGTAATACAGGGAAGACAACTGTTTTGAGAATTTTATTAGCTATTTCGTGAGTTCTTGTAACAATTGTATGATCCAATATCATTATTGATTTACTATGTTTGCTATTACATCCAATGCAATAACGAAAATGATAACGAAGAGACGATTTTGAAAAACACAACATAACATTTAACACATTACATTTAACACAAGGTAAGAAATCGCTTGCAGATTTATGTAATTTTTTGGTCGTCTATAAACGATAAATTCTCTATTATTTATTGCTTTTTTAGTGTTAAATTGCCATTTCGTTGAATCGTTTCTATTATTTTTTTTCTCTCGGAATTTCCTTTCGGTAATATTGTAAATTTTTTAACTTCCTCTTCATTAGAATGCGGTTTCTAAGTACCGTGCTATTTTGCTCTGCAGTTTTTTGCAATAAAAACAATTTTTTTTGTGTACGTTTGTTTTCCTGATGATTCTGTGACATACATTTCGCTGTCGTCACACGTTTTCGTTCCTAGTGAATGAACATTGGATATGACTAGGCCACTAAACATGTTGGATTTATTAATAGAAACGTTTTTTCTATTATTTTTTGTATTATTATTTTCATCCGAGTAAGTTGGTAAAGAACTTGCAGAACGTGAAGGAGCGTATTCAGAAGCTAGAATATAAAAAAGATAATACAATTAAGATTCAGAAGTCTATGCATCTTTTCTCCAAAACATGTTTTATTAGATTCTTTATTTTTTAATGCATTATATAAATACAAAATTCTGATGTATTGAATAGAGGCAAAATAGTAGTGTTTAGAAAAAAGAAAAAAGAATGTAAATATTTTATCATTGTTTTTATTAATATAAAAAAGTATATTGTATAACATATTAAAAGTAAATAATATTTGATTGAACTATACTACATCAGTTACTATTACATCAGTTCCAACATTATTAAAATTAATTTCTCTAAGTAAAAGAATAAATTGTCAAGACAGCATAAAAAATAAACTCTAAAATAAAAATTTTATAAAATTGCTATTATTTTTTTGTAGCTTATATCTCTAGAAAATGTTCTAAAAATAATAAAGATAAACTGTTTATTTCATTAAGATAATCTAAATAAATTGAGCTATAATGAAATTTGAAAGAAATTTATAATAAAGAAATTAAATAATACATCATCTAAGATCTATAAGAATATCATTAGATACTCACGTTCATCTTCATCAGCATCGGTACTTGATTTAGTCACATCTGACATATCTGAAAAATAATTTTTGAATATCCGATTGAGTATCTGATTTTTTTATTATTGTTTTAATGTTCTCAAAATACAAATTAGTAGATGACTGAATGTTATTTGTCGTATTCGTTAATAGTGACGCACGATTTGAAAAATTATTATCTATGAGATTCAAATATACAAAAAAATAGAAATGCTAATGCATATGACATGTATGACGACTAACACTATATATTAGATATTAATTTTATAATACTTTTCCTTTAGAGTTTATTTTTCATACTGTCGTGATAACTTATTATTTTTGCTTAAAGAAATTAATATTAATAATATTGGAACTGATGTAGATTTCTATCAAGTATTATTTATTTTTAATATTAATAAAAGTACGTAAAATTATTAATTCATCAGTGTCAGACATAGATCTGCCAATTAACGATTAATACATAAATATTCTAATTAACAATATAGATTTAAAAGATTCTTTATTGAAAAAATTATAAAAGATATATTTCTTATTTGAATAATTAATCTTTTTTATCTTTTAAATTTATCTTAAAAACATATTTTGGTCCTTGTCAAATAATTAATTTTCTTATTTATTCGACAAGGAGCAAAACATGTCTTCAATAATTTTAAAACAATATACGTATTTACAAGAATATAGAGACTAATTTGATCAGTTAAAATGTTTCATAAAATACTGAATGCACTCACTTTTATTCGTGTTAATACAGTCTAATTTGTACTCATTGCAGTTTGTATTCTTTGTATCGAGTAACATATTCAAACATACATCTTGTTCATCAGTAAAAGATACATTCAAACATAAGGCATCTTCTAATTCTTTATTAAGAAAATCTGTGAAAAGAGATAAATCTACATTTTTGAAACATTATATATAATTTTATTTTGAAACAGTTATTAAAAAACAAATGATTTACATATCTAATATTTTTTTTAAGTCAAAATGAATTATTATTATTTGTGTAATACAATTCAATATATATATATATATATATATATATATATATATATATATATATATATATAAATATATATTATATAATTATGATCTATTTACTTTTATCTACATTGAGATAGTCTTCAAGTTCATTTGAATTTTCCATATCATTGAGTAGCATATTAAAAAATTCCTGTTATCCTGTAAAGAGCATTAATTCTAAATTCTAAAATATTTTTTAAATTTTCATTAAGAAAAGATCTATGAAAAGATAAAATTTTATCTATATTCTTGAAATATTATATATAAAATGTTATTTGGAAACAATTCTCTGATAGAAATATTTTGCTGAAATTCTCTTTCAATTGGCCCTTCACTATTATTCTATATATATAAATTTTCATGATGTAATATTTAAAAAAATTTTAACAATATATTCTTTAATTTCCCTTATATTACATTAAATTTTATAAGGACAAACATGATAATTTATTATAAAATCAATAAAAAATGAAATGAAAGTTATTAAAAAATTTCTGAATATATTTCAAAATAAATGTTAATCTTAAGAAATTTATTATAATACTGTGAAATATAAGGAAAGTTAATGCATACAGTCGAAAAGTAATAAAACATTTTAAAATAATAAAATGGGGTCAATTGAAAGAGAATTTCAACACAAAATACTTCTGTCAGAAAATTCCTATTAAAAATCAAATAATTTATGTAAATATATGTCTGTTTTATATAAAAAATAACTTTTAACTTTATAAAAATTAACCTTTTTTTCCAGAAAAGAAGTGTTTCTTGTTTCTCTTACCTGAATTATTATTCTTATCATTCTTGTTTAATAAAATTTTTGGTTTTTCTTGATGCAAATCTTTTTCGACTATTTTCACTTTTATGGATTTTAATATTTCCGATTTAATTATTCGAGGTTTCCGATTATCTGTTTTATATCTTGAGCACAGATTTATATCTTGTAATTGTATTTTAGGTATGTTCCAATTCAAATTTCTTTGTATTTCAGAAAGATGTTCCATATTTTCTGTAAATACATAAAAGGATTTCAGATATCTATATTCTTTTCTTCACACAGTGTTAGACATATTACAAAATATAATATTGAATGTAACACTTTTCAATGTAACAATGTTTAACATGATGAAAATACTTATAAAATAAAGCAGAATTAAAATTATAATTCTAATTGATATAACTGTCTTTTCTTATAAAACTAAATCAAGAATTATAAATATTAACAATCATAAAATTAATATTATTTTGTGAAAATTAAATATTGAATAATATGACTGATCTTTGACAATAAAATCGATTTTGGATTCATTTTCTGTTTTCCTAAAATAGATTGACAAATCAAAATGATATTTTTACAAGATTTTTTTATAATAATAATTAAAATGTTTAAAAACATGCACTTTTTATCTTTTCTAGCATAAATATCATTTAATAGACACACATAATACGTGTCATCAGAAAGCATTACTAAAGCAAACATTGCGATTTATATTTACTTAGTTTATTCTTTTGATGAGTTTGGTCTAGCGTTGAACAAGACATTTTTTAGCGAGTTCATTTGTTATTACAGAGACTGTTCTTTTTACTGAATCTCTTGCATAGTTCATTTTTCCTTCTTTTCTCTCCCTTGAAGAGAAAAATAGATGAAAAAGTTTAATTATAATATATAAAAGATTGTCTTCATAATCCAAGAATGAGTATTCAATTATACTGCGCATAGATAATGGCTTTAGTTTATAAAACTGCATAATCAATTAATTCATTAAACAATTTTATATATATGGTTGCAAATTTTCCTAAAAAGAGAAATGAGAGTTTGAGATAAACAGTTCATCAACAGCTTTATTATATTTTCTTTTATATTAGTTTTTTCTTTTATATTAGTTTTCTGCATTCTCTAGGATCGTTTAAGACACATTCTAGGTCATGATAAAAAGAAATAATTGATAATATGGTAAAATTAAATTTGCAATCATAGCCCTGTTGCTTTAAATGTTACATAAATAAAAATGTTATAAAAATAAACACTCCCATAAGCATGTCAAATATTTATATTTAATTGATAATATTTAATAGATAACACATTATCTGATTTGAACAGATTTTTAAGTCTTTCAAAAATTTAAAAAATTTATTTTGTAATTTTGACATTAAACGAAAATAAAGTTTCTAATGTATACATTGACAATAATTGTTGAAATATACAACAGACCGGTAAATATTTGCCGATCATTGTCAAAATAGCCAAAAGTCGTTAAAGTATTACTAATTTATAATAAAAACTATCGTCATACTAGTTGATTGACTAATTGATATACTACTGTGATCAAATATAAACGAGATTTTTGTTATAGAGTGAAAAATCTTTATTTATTCTTCAAAATCAAATTCATCGCCTTCAAAATAATCCCCTTCCGATGCAATACACTTATGCCAAGCTTTTTCCTCGATCCTCGAAACACTCTGAAAACTCTTCTTCCGGAATGGCCTTCAATACTTTCTTCGTTTCAGCTTGTATCTCCTCAATCGATTCAAAACGATATCCCCGGAGCGATCTTTTGAGTTTACTGAATAGCCAGAAGTCACACGGTGCTAAATCAGGCGAATACAGTGGTTGTGGAATGATATGGGTCGAGTTTTTGGCGAAATGGTCACGAAAAACCAGTGCAGTGTGAGATGGCGCATTATCGTGGTGCAAAAACCATGAGTTGTCTGCTCATAAATCTGGCCTCTTGAGGCGAATAACTTCACGCAAACGACGCATAACACTCAAATAATATTCCTTGTTGACAGTTTGGCCCGGCGGAAGGAATTCATAATGCACCACACCACGATAATCGAAGAAAACTGTTAATAAAACCTTGATTTTTGAGCGACTTTGGCGCGATCTTTTTGGTCTTGCCTCACCTTTTACACGATATTCGCTTGATTTGTCGGTTGTTTCCGGGTCGTACGCATAGATCCAAGTCTCATCTCCAGTTATCATGCGTTTCATCTTGTCCTAGTAGTCAGAAATCATTGTTTCACACACTTCAACGCGACGCTGTTTTTCCAAAAAATTGAGTGTTTTCCAAACGGAACCAAACGAGGTTTGACTCTTCTCAAGCACAAATGATCTTTCAAAATGGTCTGGACTGATCCAAATGAAACAGTTTATAGTATCGGCAAGTTCTTTAATTGTCAATCGACGATTTTGGAGCATCAAATCCTTGATTTGCTTCACGTGTTGTTCATTAGTTGATGTTTTTGGTCGTCTTTGATGTGGTTCGGTTTCTACGCTTTCTCGACCATCTTTCAACATTTTATATCAGTCAAATACTCTTGGTCTTGATAGAGCTTGGTCACCAAAAGCCTTCTGCAACATTCTGAATGTTTCAGTAGCAGAAATTTCATTCCGCAAACAAAATAAAATACAATTTTTTTGCCCAACAGAATCACACATCGTAAAAATCGAAAAAAATACTTTTGAATATTCACAAAAACGAGCGTTCACTATTAAACAAATGAAGAGAATGACATGAAATTTCACACAGATGTCAAAAACAGTACTACCAACTTAATCAAAAAAATATTTGTCAGAATCGATGAACCCGCGCAGTTTAAATTTAAAAATCTCGTTTATATTTGATCACAGTAGTACATGTTATAAGAAATAAGTAATATACTAGAAAAATAATATAAAATTCATATATAATAAATCGTAAGTAATTTTGATTACAAAATTACCCAGAAAATTATCTAAAAAAAATTTAATCAAAAATTCTCAATCTCAAAAAACATTTTATTTCTTATTTATTAGTATATTTTCTTTATATTTTCTAAACTTTGATACTATTGATAATAATATTAATGTCTCAAGACAAGTATTAACCTTTAAATTTAACTCAAAAAATACATATTGATAATGTCCCAAAATGAATGTTATATATCTACAAATGTACAGAGTCCCCGAAGGTAACAATTCCTCATACATGTAATATAAATGTATACAAATGAAAAAGTCATATACTATGTATACTTCAGAAAGCGATTTCGCATTTATGTATATTAAAAAAATAGTGTTAGTAAATGTCTCCGAAAATTATAATTAATTGAAAGATATCTATTAGATTCGGAAAAAATTAACGGAGACCGACTGGATTTGAACTCGGGATCCCTCGTCTACCAATCCGACACTTAGTCTGCACGGCTCCTCTCTGTTAGCTGTTTATATTCCGAATCTCTTTCATGACCGCTTACGGTCGTCTAATTCTTACAGTTCGGCCATTCTGGTATTACATTCGTCCCGAATGTACCGAGTCTTCCTCTATCGGATTTTTTTATCCGAAACTTGGAGCTTCTGCTCCCAACCTCGATCACTTCTTGAACGACCGACACGATTCCTTTGGAGTACTACTCCGCGACTTTTTTTCCGTTCATTTCTCTTGAACGACCGACACGACATTGGAGTACTACCGCCGACTTTTTCCGTTCACTTTTGAACGATCGATTTGTCAGGTAACATAGACTGAATCTTCTCTGAGGTAACATAGGCTGAATCCTCTCTGAGGTAACATGGGCTGAATCCCACTTCTGAAATTGAAAGATATCTATTAGATTCGGAAAAAAATAACGGAGACCGACTGGATTTGAACTCGGGATCCCTCGTCTACCAATCCGACACTTAGTCTGCACGACCACGACGGCTCCTCTCTGTTAGCTGTTTATATTCCGAATCTCTTTCATGACCGCTTACGGTCGTCTAATTCTTACAGTTTTTAATAGAAAATATATGCAATTCTGGCTTAAACATTAGCTTGGATTTTTTAAATGTTTTTCATATATGCAGAATGTTTTATTATAAAAATTGTTTTTATAAAATTAAGATTCTCTAGTCAATAAGTAATTTTTATAATTTTTATATTTCCATAATATAAATTAATTTCAATGTAAGTTAACTTTATTATTACATTTATTGTGTGAAATAAATAAACATCTAACTGAAAACTGTACATTTTTCTTTTTTCTATTTCTATCATTCAGATCTTTAAAATTTGAGGACTATAAAATTACATGATTTTCTAACAGTACATCATTTTTTAAATTAAGTGATTTTTCAAAAAAAAAATCACGTACTAATTTGGAACAATCCATTACGTAATTTATTTATGTTATTAATTACATGATTTTGTTATCTAACAAATTACATTACGCGAAACATGACATTTCCTCGGCAGGATCTTGGTTGCTAAAGTCTTTTAATATGAAATAAATTCAATTAATTATATTACCAACTACGTGCCGCTTTGGTTTAGCAGACTTTCAACGTAGTGGCTCTATAATAATTCGATGATCAATATTGTTGATATCGATTAAAATCCTTTTTTTATCTTATTATCCCCCCCCCCACTGGAAATATATATACAAAAAATATCACCTCAACCTGGATCGCCTGCTTTCTGGGCATCTTATCCACTAGACCACTGAGGCTATGGTAATATTTATCACAATATCAGATAAGTCAAACGTCTTTTTCAGCCGACATGCGAATAAACAATACATAGATATACCAGGTGTATGCATAAGTTTTTTCCGGTTTAACTAAGAGATGTCGCCAGCGAAAAGTACGCAGCGTATTAATTTGACACATACATCATTTTGTTCGTCTGACATTTAAAACTACAAACACACACAAGTTGAGTCCGCCAAAAACTAGCGTCTTTGTTTTATCGTTCAGTGATCATGTCGAGTTTTGTGCCTGAAAAAGAACATTTGCGGCATGCATTGCTTTTTTTATTTAATCAAAAGAAAAAGGCTGTTGAAAGTCATCGTTTGCTGGTAGAAACATATGGTGAACACGCTCCATCGATTAGAACATGTGAGACATGGTTTCGACAATTTAAAAGTGGTGATTTCAATGTGAAAGACAGTGAGCACTCTGGTAGACCACAAAAATGCGAAGACGAGCAATGCAGGAGTTATTGGATGATGACCCAACTCAAACTCAACGGAAATTAGCAGAAGCATTACATATATCACAAGAAACAATCAGCAGACGTTTACGAGCAATGGGAAAGATCAATAAACTCGGTAAATGGGTCCCACACGATTTGAATGAACGTCAAATGGAAAATCGCAAAGTCACTTGTGAAATGCTGCTTCAACGCCAAGGAAATCATTTTTGTATCGAATTGTGACGGGTGACGAAGAATGGATTTATTTTGAAAACCCGAAGCGGAAAAAATCGTGGCTTTCACCTAGCAAAGCCGGTCCATCAACACCAACACCAAATCGCTTCGGCAAGAAGACCATGCTCTGTGTCTGATGGGACCAGAGCGGTATTGTGTATTATGAACTCTTGAAGCCCGGCGAAACCGTTAATACACAACGCTATCGCCAACAAATGATTAATTTAAACCACGCATTAATCGAAAGACGACCAGAATGGGCCAGAAGACATGGCAAAGTGATTTTGTTACATGACAATGCGCCGTTGTCATAAAATAATGTAAAAATTGTATCTCCTAAAACCTTTAGGTAATATCTTAGCTAATATTTGATCATTTATGATTTATATCTTTATACCTTTTTGTGCTTAGGATTAAGATGAGAAATGTCGGTCGGAGTGCCTCCATTTCTATTATAAGGGGGGGGTTGTCATGTCTATCGCGTCAGAATAAATGGATTAATTAATAATTTTATTCCCTATTGTAAAGGTATTACTCTTCTCAATTTTATAATGATAAATTTGTATAACATGAAGCAAAGAATAGACGTGATACGTCCCTAGGCTACCGCGAGCCCCACCAGGGCAATTCTCTGGCCTCCCACGCGAGCGCCGCACTCCCATCACTAGCGCCTCCCATCGAGCGCGCACCCTACCATAGCGTCGCCGCAGTTTCGAGCCGCCGAATCGAAGCACTTCAGTGCACGGCCGACTGTGTTTAGTTCATCCCGCGAATCCGATTGGAGAGGACCTCCAGTCCGTGAACTCCCTCTTCTAATTCAATTCTAGTTCTAGTGTCAAGAGAATTCAATTCCAATTCTAGTGTTAAGAAATAACTCGAATATAATTTCAAATCAATTTTATTTTTTTAACATCATTCAATTTAAATTCAAGCTCTATTAAATCTAATCAATCTTTGTATTAATCTTGTATTTGAATGTCTTACAATATATATATATATATATATATATATATATATATATATATAAGTGAAAAGTGATTAGTGTCAAACAATTAATAAACCCAAATCCTTCCACCCATCCTAGCGAAACGTACAATCGACAGAGTTCGCGAGGTAGAGTGACCACGCGTAATTCAATCAAATAACAAGCGTTCCGGGAAGCCGTGCTTGCTCTCTTGGCTAGCAAGTTGTGCGTCCACCCGCACTACTCCCCAAGAGAGGTATCGCTTCTCACGCATTTAAGTCGTCAAATTACAAGATATCTGACAACCTGTCCCGCCTCTTGGCTAGCAAGTTGTGCGTCCACCCGCACTACTCCCCACAGAGGGTTACAGGTTCTCATCGCGATAGAAAGTTCAATCTTATATTCGTAACTTGTAAGGGAAGCAACATTTCCCTTCATGGTCACTTTCGATGCCGAATAAACGTAAAAACCGCGCCGGACGTCAGCGTGCGATTCGCCGAACTTTATACGAAATTAAATCCGCGCTCACCGGTGATTTGAGCGAATTGCTCGGGTGTGAAGAAATCTACCAGCCAGAATACGAAGCGCACTTCAAGAATAGCCTGTGGGCTCCAAGTCCCCCGAATCCAGCAACGTTGTCTCCAGACACCGCATCCTAGTAAGCATCCCGAGACCCGCCAGGCCGACAGCGAGAATTAAAAGCCCGAATCCAGGAACCGGGCCAACGAAAGGTAAGTGAATTTCCATTTCCTATTCTGTGAATCGCGTTATGTGCAGAGGACGATCGGAAAGCTCGCGTCAAAAGAGAACACATCCAGCCGCCGTCTTTAATCACCAAATAAGTCTCTCACGGTGTGTAGTCGAATTCGGGTATGGTCTTGTCGGCATAGCTACCGATACAAATTCTACCAATCTCATATGCCTAGAGTGTAAATCCCGGTATAATCTCAATAGTGATCAACTACAATTCACCGCTATCTTAAGGCATTACATTAATGTTGGAACTACTCGGGAAGAAAGGCTTTGCAATTTTTGCGGTACTAAATTAGCTCTCTGGCGTGAGGTAACCGATTGCGATCCCTGCTCCGAAGCATTTGCGGCATTCTTAGAATATTTACGCGAAGAAAATACTTCTTTTTACGCACTGCCGAATCCTATCGTCATTGACGTAGATGCAGAGATAGGACTGCATGATATCGTTTTCTCTAGGAGGCTATCGACCTTTTTATACGGTCTATACAGTCGCAATTTGTATCAATAGTTCAGTCAATTCATTCTGTAGAAACCAACACGCAGCCCAGTGCGAGCAGACTCGCTCCACGCGTAGCACGTCTCGCCTGTGACGTAACACCACAAAGGAAACATCGGATTTCGAGCACGCGGTAGCCCATGCATTCCAACGCGACGCCGAACCAATGCATAATTGACTCGCAGCCGAATGTAATATCCTAACCCTAACCTTTTAATTAAATATAATATACGCCTAAAGCCTCTGCCGAATGCCTAAGACACGGAAAAATCGCGCGGGTCGTAACAACGCACTTCGGCGACTCGAATATGATTTCCACGTGGCCGCGATTTACGACCACAATGCAATCATCGGCGAAGGAGTGACTTACGACGGCGAGTACGAACTCCTCGTACATGATCGCCTCTGGAGCGCCTTGCCAGCCCCATCCGTGCCCGTAGCAGCTTACCAAGGAAGCAGTTTTCGACCACGTATCTCCCTCGAAGAGTATCTGCGCAGAGCAAACACCGAAAGATAAGTGAGAATCATGCATTGAGTTTTATTCCCGGTTGCTTTCGCATTTTCCCACCGGGCATACGTTTACACACCAGTGAAATATAGAGTATAAGGAAATTAGATGTAAACGAATATAAGTATACTCGTCGCGCTCAGGATTCTTTCGGGTTACATCATTCGCTTTGTTCGCGTCGAGCGACCGCCGCATAGTTGCATCACTCGACCGGAAAGGTTTTACGATCGACCCTTTTGTTTTTGCTACTTTCTGTCATGTCCCAGCGCCGAGAGTACCGCTGGTCATGTCTAATGTAAATTTTTTCAAAATTTTTAATTATTTATGACTGACTGTGTTAGGAGACAGCACCGTCAGGCCTTTAATATACACATAATAAAAGAATATACCGCTTAAAGTTATTTAAAAGCTTATACAAAATGGCCGCTCCTTACCACAACCTTATGTTCCTAGTAAATTTTCCCTAGAACCTCACTAACAAAAAACAGAACATACTGAAATCACTTCTCCAGACTGTTCAGTAAAGTAACAAGAAAATAGAGCTTAATATCGCATCCTTATCTAAGCATTTCAACATTAACAACAAAATCTCAACAAATAGTAAATAATGAATAAAAACAAATGTAGGAAATAAAACCTCGCCCACGTAATGCACGAAAACTATAACGAAACATTTACACAATTACACAATTATCGGTACATTGTAATATCTTTATTACCAATTAATAAACAAAATCATATAATTATATAAATAACAAAATACCAACCAATTTCTTTATATCGTCAAATATAATTTCAGAAATTAAGAAACTCTTGTATATCAAACACTTTCACTTTTGTTCCATTTTAATAATAAATATAAAAGTTAATAACAAAACTAATAACAATAGAAAGGATATGAGTAAGGAATAAAAGTCATAATGACAATATAACAAAATCCATGACAAAACATTTATTCAACAGTTCACCTGATACATATCCTTATTTCAAGGATAAATTTTGTTGATGTCCTTATATGGATATCTTTTCCTTGCATGAATACATTCTCCATCAAAAATCATTTCGAAAACATAATTATAGTTTGTGGTTACGATTCTTAATTCTCAAGATATAAACAAAATTAAGGGTATATGAAAGCACACACACATGTATACATATATACATACATTATACATTTCCTTATAAGATATAGTTTTCTTTATGAAATTATATAAACAACCCGGATAGAAACATATTTTATCTCAGAAAAGAAATTCTACGATTTAAATTTCGTTTAATAAAATTTATAAATAAATAAATTATTACATTAACAAATAATTATTATGAAAGATTTGGACAACACACAGGAAATCCTGCAACTTACCTCATTACACATACCTACCTAACTCGCACCGTTTAGAAGATATTTAAACAATTATAAACTTCCTTACATACACTTACTTCAAAAACTCAAATCAGTTCAGCAGGCAAATCTTCGTATATAAACCAGTTCAACTTGTAGAAACCTTCATCCTAGACTTATATTTATAATTGTTACTTCCCTTTTTTCATTAACACTAATCCTATGGCTATGACAAAAATCTTGAATATTAATATGCATGGAAAACTACCCTAACAATTCAACCAATCACAATCAGAGCCATTTTGTATCTAAAAACATTTAATAAATAATGTATTACAAATGTAAAAAGAGTTATACTGATATATTTTAGATATACTAATTATATGATGTAATCATTATTATTATAAAAATTGTAAAGTATATCTAAAATGATATCGCGATGATTAATATTTATTATAAAAGCTTAAATTCAAGCAAACTATATGTTTGTTAATTATAAGAAAGGAATTATTATAACGAAGTATAACTCTTTGAAAATAAAATAGGTCGACCGAATAGTCATAAGTATGACTCATGATCAGTTTGAAAGCAAAAATAAGCCAACGTTAAATGTCAAGGCCGCCATAATATTTAGTCACAGGTGTGACTCATGGTCAGTTTATAAGCGAAAGTAGGCCAACGTTAAATGTCAAGGGCGCCATAATATTTTAATACCACGAGTCATCGCTGACTCATAGTGAAAGTAGACTAACGATAGGCAAACCGTGCCAAGGCTGTTTGGTAATAGGCTTTATTCAGACCTGTAGAATCATAACGTTGGAAGTTAGATCACCCCTACTTCCATGTTTTGGCAACATATAAAAACCTCAAACGACGATACCTTTGCGCATTGTATTCGCACTTACGATTCACATCCACGGACACTTACATTTTTGCACTTGTACTTCTACTCGCATTCGCTAAATATATATATCTATCATTTATAACAGTGAATAAATTCCAATTCAAATACCACAAGTGTGATATTATATTATTCCTTATTCCCAAAATCGAAAACTCTTTTCCGAAAATAAAAGTCATTTCGACATTCCTGTTACCTACTTCCTTCGCAATATCTAATCCTGAGGTTTTACCCTCTTAACCGCATGGAAAAGAACCTCACAAATAACGTGTGAGTGTAGCTGTCGAGGATCTGTTGATTTCGGCTCCGTCCGATCTACCAGGACCTCCCAGGACGTCACACAAGCAATTCAGAGGCCGATGAGCATAGATCTGTCTCAGCCGCAGCAACCGGAAGCCCAAGCAACTCCGAGCCCGAGTACATGGAAATGGGACCGCAAGCAATCTACGTCAATGCGCTAACTGAGAGGCGTGACGTAACAACGCAGATTGAAGAGGCATCGGAGAGGACTTACGACGACCTGGAATCTCCACAGCGAAACGAACATCCCGTAAGTGAAAGAGGAATACCAATACCCCAGAGCTCTCCCCCTCTTGGACGATCGCACAGTGTTCTCGTGCTGCCTTATTATCGTGACTATTTAAATTTAAATTCAATGCCCGCATATAAACTCTATTGTTTATCAGCATGGTACGTGCAAATTTCCGACAATGTGATATTGTGTGCGAATTGTGCTACATACTTTTTGCGTGCCAAACCGCCAGCGTGCGCTATGGCGACATTTGCATGCCATTTCGCAAACGTTGCAGAATACCACACTACATTGCGGGCGCTGTTACAAGCTGTTATTGCGAGCAAGACGCGCGATAGATTGTTTTAATTGCAGGCGACATGTGATAGACCGTGAAGGCCGTGTCGACCACTTAGTATATACTTTGTTATGCGAGATAGCTATGCCGCGAGATTTATTTTAGCTTCTGCCGCGGAGATATAATCGTATCTTCTTACATAACAGCTACCAGCGATAATACATATATACATACACAACAAAAAAATTTTTATGCTTCTCTTTATTAATAAAAATACATACACGTAAAATAACAAGAAAAGTTTTTTTTTTTATCATTATGCGATTTTATCATTATTTTATATACACGCATGCGCACATGCACTACGCATGCCAATGTAGTATGTAATGCAATTACTAACAAATAAAATAAAATGGTGATGGAAAAGAAAAAGGGGAAGAGAATATTATCCTTTAATCATATCCAACTACCATATTCACTCTAACAATAAGTCATAACAATAGAAGTAAGAGTAACAAAAAAAAAAGAGAGAAAAATTATAGAAATAAAAATGTTTATAATATCTGATGCATATGGAGAGACTAAAGACTCATAACAAAAATAATAATGACAAGATATGCCTGAAATAAACATATAATCTAATGAGTATATATAACTTAATAAAAACAAATATATTAAGCTTATTAATCTTCCTTACGTAACATATACAGCCATTAATTAATTTGCGCAAATAACCTACACCTCTCCCTTAATAACCATTCCCTAAAATACCTTTAATGATTTTAACAATAATAATATTAACAACAAAGGTGGAAGAAAAAAAAAAATATATAACACACATACAAGGAGAAAGAGGAAAACACTAGCAATAATATACACAAGTATATGCATAAAAAAAAATATATATAATAAATAAAACATTAGTTATTATAAAGTTCGGAGACCGAACTTCTCCACGGATGGAGATGTCACGTCCCAGCGCCGAGAGTACCTCTGGTCATGTCTAATGTAAATTTTTCAAAAATTTTAATTATTTATGACTGACTGTATCAGGAGACAGCACAAACAAACCCTTCCTATACATTTAATAAAAGAATATACCGCTTGAAATTATTTAAAGATTTCTACAAAATGGCCGCTCCTTACCACAATCTTATGGCGCTACTACAGCCTTAATGTTCCTAGTAAATTTTCCCTAAAACCTCACTAACAAAAAACAGAACATACTGAAATCACTTCTCCAGACTGTTCAGTAAAATAACAAGAAAATAGAGCTTAATATCGCATCCTTATCTAAGCATTTCAACATTAACAACAAAATCTCAACAAATAGTAAATAATGAATAAAAAACAAATGTAGGAAATAAAACCTCGCCCACGTAATGCATGAAAACTATAACAAAACATTTACACAATTACACAATTATCGGTACATTGTAATATCTTTATTACCAATTAATAAACAAAATCATATAATTATATAAATAACAAAATACCAACCAATTTCTTTATATCGTCAAATATAATTTCAGAAACTAAGAAACTCTTGTATATCAAACACTTTCACTTTTGTTCCATTTTAATAATAATAAATATAAAAGTTAATAACAAAATTAATAACAATAGAAAGGATATGAGTAAGGAATAAAAGTCATAATGACAATATAACAAAATCCATGACAAAACATTTATTCAACAGTTCACCTGATACATATCCTTATTTCAAGGATAAATTTTGTTGATGTCCTTATATGGATATATTTTCCTTGTATAAATATATTCTCCATCAAAAATCCTTTCGAAAATAATTATAGTTTGTGGTTACGATTCTTAATTCTCAAGATATAAACAAAATTAAGGGTATACGAAAACACACACACACACTCATGTATACATATATACGTACATTATTCATTTCCTTATAAGATATAGTTTTCTTTATGAAATTATATAAACAACCCGGATAGAAACATATTTTATCTCAGAAAAGAAATTCTACGATTTAAATTTCGTTTAATAAAATTTATAAATAAATAAATTATTATATTATAACGGTCTCGCTTTTCCGCGCGGAGAGCGGTCAGTCGGTTACCAGGGGGAGAAGCGAGGACGTTGGAGACAGAAAGGCAAGATTAAAGTGTGAGGCGAGATTGATAATAAATAACGATGTTTATTTAGCTAAAAGTGGTGCGATGGAATGCACCGAATCGTCGCGTTAAATGTTCGTGGCCGTAGACGGGCGAGGCGGCGATCGGCGTGCGGGTAATGCGTAAATACAAAATAAGAGATCGCTCGGGCGGTCGGCGCGATACTGATCGCGGTGCGCAGTTCGGCGGCGCGGGGCGCGCGCGGCGGCGGCGGTGTCGCACGTGTTAGTCGCGGGCCTTTAAATCGGCGATTTAAACGGGCACGCGTGTCGCGGGTATTGTCGCGAGGGTGGATATTTCGCGAGGTCGGCGGATCGTTGAGATCGGAGAACGGGTGTGCCCGTTCCCTGCCGAGAGTGCTCGGCTGACGGGGGGTGTGCCCCTCGTCTGTTTGAGTGAACACCGAGTGAACTCGGCCAACCGGGGAGAGCTCCGGCTGTGTGCGGAGAAGAAGGTGGCGGCGCCGAGTGTACTCGGCCGACCAGGGTGTACCCTGGTGCTCGGAGAGGTAGTATCGGGGAGAACCCCGGTACTCGGTGGTGAAATCTCGGAACGGCAGAGTCGGGTCGAGCGAACTCGACGCGCTGGGGAGACCCCAGCAACTCTCGGCTTGCCGTGCGAGCTACGGAGACGGCTTTCGGCCAGGCCAAGCGAACTTGGCGCGTTGGGGAGAGCCCCAACAATCTCAGGCTTGCTGCCGGTTTCGGAAGATCGTTTCCTCGAGGCGAGCTCTCGGAGACGATCTAGGAACAGGAGTAAACGGAGCGTGAGTGAGTGATTTTCTGTGGAGAGCGATGCCTTTTTATATCCGAGATCGACCTCGGTATTTTCGGTCGGATCGGTCGGATTGGTCGATCTCGGGGTTAGCATCCCTCTCCCCAGGAGCGGAAAAAAAGGATCGGGGGGATGATTGGTTTTTTGGGTAGGGAAGGAATTCGTAGGGAAGGTAGTGGCGCGGTGCGGGGTGGTTGCGCGCTTGTGGACGCGGTCGTGGCGCGGTGCGGGACGCTCGCTCGGTTGCGTGGCGTGGCGTCGGTGCGGTGCGGGACGCTTTCGCGCTCGGTGGTACGGTGCGTGGCGCGGCGCGGGGGGCGTTCGCGCTTGTTGACGCGACGCTTGGCGCGGTGCGGGGAAATACCACGAAAACATACGTGTTTTCGCGGTATTCTCCGACGCTTTCGGAGTTCGCATGTATAAGTCTTTAAAAAAGGAGGCATTGCTGCCTCTTTGCGGCCACTGCCGCACTCCGCCTGATGTTCGGCGGTCCCCGACGGATGGTCGGTCGGGGGAAATCCGGAGGAGGAACGGAGCGAAAGGATGCGCTCCGTTACAATATTAACAAATAATTATGAATAATTATTATGAAAGATTTGGACAACACACAGGAAATCCTGCAACTTACCTCATTACACATATCTACCTAACTCGCACCGTTTAGAAGATATTTAAACAATTATAAACTTGCTTACATACACTTACCTCAAAAACTCAAATCAGTTCAGCAGGCAAACCTCCATATATAAACCAGTTCAACTTTTAGAACCTTCATCCTAGACTTATATTTATAATTGTTACTTCCTTTTTTTCATTAACACTAATCCTATGGCTATGACAAAAATCTTGAATATTAATATGCATGGAAAACTACCCTAACGATTCAACCAATCACAATCAGAGCCATTTTGTATCTGAAAACATTTAATAAATAATGTATTACAAAATGTAAAAAGAGTTATACTGATATATTTTAGATATACTAATTATACGATGTAATCATTATTATTATAAAAATTGTAAAGTATATCTAAAACGATATTGCGATGATTAATATTTATTATAAAAGCTTAAATTCAAGCAAACTATATGTTTGTTAATTATAAGAAAGGAATTATTATAACGAAGTATAACTCTTTGAAAACAAAAGTAGGCCAACGTTAAATGTCAAGGCCGCCATAATATTTAGTCACAAGTGTGACTCATGATTAGTTTGTAAGCGAAAATAAGCCAACGTTAAATGTCAAGGGCGCCATAATATTTTAGTACCACGAGTCATCGCTGACTCATAGCAAATGTAGGCTAAGTCGACCAATAGAAAACTATGTCAAGAACAACTAGAAGGTCTTAAATGCGTGAATCATAGCTGACTCATAATGGAAGTAGACTAACAATAGGCTTTATTCAAACCTGTAGAATCATAACATTGGAATTTAGGTCACCCCTACTTCCATGTTTTGGCAACATATAAAAACCTCAAGCGACGATACCTCTTTTTCGCGCAGGCATTCACGCATTCATTCATTCGTACCCACTCGCGATTCACATTCACGGACACTTACATTTTGTTCGCATTCGCACTTGTACGCGCACGTACATTTTTGCACTTGTACTTCCACTCGCATTCGGTAAATATATATATATATATACCTATCATTTATAAAAGTAAATAAATTCCAATTCAAATACCACAAGTGTGATATTGTATTATTCCTTATTCCCAAAATCGAAAACTCTTTCCTGAAAATAAAAGTCATTTCGACATTCCTGTTACCTACTTCCTTCGCAGTATCTAATCCTGAGGTTTTACCCTCTTAACCGCATGGAAAAGAATCTCACAAATAACGTGTGAGTGTAGCTGTCGAGGATCTGTTGACTTCGGCCCCGTCCGATCTACCAGGACCTCCCAGGACGTCACACGAAGACAAAGTACTTTTTGGTGGCAGCGGTGGGATCCCTCATTTGCTGGGATATCCAAAACTTGGCGAGATCTTTCGCTATCTGGGATAGCCGAATCTTGTGGAATATTCCTCATCTCACGAAGAATTGAAGAGGAGATTTTCAAGCAAGTGATAACGGGGATTGAACTGCGATAAGAACCTTCGATTATGGAATTGCGTACGCTTGTCTTGCTTTACTTTACTGCGACTCACATGTAAGTCAAAATTATCATTTATAATTGTAACAAGACTCGAAATCGTTCGGTATTTGTAAAAATCCGTTATAAAATTTTAATTACATAACAATAAAAATGGTTGATCGTGAGGTAGACTCTTTGACTCGTCAGATAGGCGGTATAAACGTTAACGATGACGTTAACACAAACCGTCGTACGAATGCGAATATGCCATATACCAGTTTACGTGATGCTTCCGAGACAATTCTCCCGTTCGATGGTAAAAATATGCCTGTATCGCAATTCGCTAATAGTTGTCTGCATGCTCGAAATATGGTCTCTCCTAGTGCGGAATATGGATTAGTTCAAATGATTAAAAATAAATTAGTCGGACCAGCATTGAGAGTGGCTTTAAGCGGAGAGTATAACGACATCGAATCCTTATTGGCTGTCTTGAAAACGCGATTCACACCTGTTTATTCTACGTCACAATTGCACGGAGAGCTTTCTAAGATAACGCAATATCCGGATGAGACTGTGGTAGATTACGGTAGCAGAGTATCTGTGATTTTACAACAACTAAAATCTTGCTACCAAACCGAAAATCCGAACCAAGCTATCCAATTCGTAAATTCGGCAGAAACCAATGCTGTGGGAAATTTCTTAACTGGATTAAAAACCGATATATATACGCGAATCCACCCACGAGAACCGGGAACATTAAACAACGCAATAGAATCTGCCATAAAAGCTGAAAGCGAATATAACGAGCATATGCAACGTATGAGAATAACAGAGGGATTAATGCAGTCTATAAGGTGTAATAATTGTCTTGGATATGGCCACAATTCTCAGTCGTGTAGTACTTTTAATCCCCTCAGATTTCGCATGTACAATGGCAGCCTAAGGTCTGTTCTTTTTGTAAAAATCTTGGTCATACGCGAGCTGAATGCAGAACGTTACAACCACGAATTCTAAACCCACGAAATCCGGGAATCAATGTAAACCCGCGTAATCAAAATTATAATATTAATCAAAACAACCGACAAAATTTCCCTACTTCAAGAAATATGGGATTAATTTGTCGATATTGCAAAATACCACGGCATAGCTTGGAACAATGTCGAAAAAGGCAGTACAACAATAATGTGAGAAATCAAGAAAATCGAATCGGAAACCGAATGTTGGAAAATCGAATTCTTGAAAATTCTCAACGTAACAGACCGCAAGAAGCTCCGGGAAACCGAGAGCGGGCATAGCGAGTCGGCGCAGCGCTGAACGAACGCCCGCGAGTGCGCCTGGTAACTCCGAACGAGAACCGCGAGGAAACGCCAGTGTAATAAACGTCGCATGTAATAAAATTGGGAAACCACCTTCCGTTATACTACCAAGCAAAAATTTGATTGACGAACAAGCAAACTTTATGATAGATACAGGTTCTGATATTAATATAATAAAAGAAACCTGCCTTCATGAAAACATGCCCATCGATACCAAAATGATGTTTGAACTAAGAATAACTAAAGGTTGAACTCGTACGATAGGCATAACAAAAGTACGCATTTTCGACGTCGACATACTATTCCATGTAGTCACGGATAAATTCCCTTTTCGACAGGATGGAATTTTGGGCACTGAATTCTTTAAGAGCCAACGAGCAACCGTAGACTACCCGAGGGCAAGTCTGATCGTAAATGACAAGCCATATTATTTTCATAATGATGAGACCGTTATTCTTCCCGCTAGGACGCGAAAACAAATATTTGTACGAATCGCCAATCCAGAAATAAAAAATGGATATATTCCAAAGTTAAACGCAGGACCGCAGGTGTACTTAGGTAACGCCGTCGTATCAAATCATCACGGAATAGCACATTTATATGCTGTTAACTCGTCGGATGAGGATATAGAATTAGCGATCCCTATTGTAAAGATATATCCATTCGAAGAGATAAGAGAAGAGATTAAGGAAAATTTTAGTAATAAACGAGATAACGACGATGAACGTGTTAATAAAATATTGCAATTACTACGTCTCGATCATTTGAACGAGGAGGAAGTCATTAGTGCCACTAGCCTAGTGACATCCCATGCGGAAAGATTTCATTTGCCAGGAGAATCTTTAGGCGCGACAAATGTTTTTAAACACCGAATATTTACCACCGATGATCGTCCGATTAATGTCAAGCAATATCGTTATCCTCAAATACACAAGGAGGAAATACGAAGACAGGTCGACGAGATGCTGAATAAAGGTGTTATAGAACCATCAAGTTCGCCTTACAATTCTCCATTATGGATTGTTCCCAAAAAGGATGATTCCCTAGGCAATAAAAAATGGCGTCTAGTAATAGATTTCCGTCCCTTAAATGAAAAGACTATCGGAGACGCTTATCCTCTTCCAAATATCGTTGACATATTAGATCAACTCGGAAGTGCAAAATACTTTTCTGTATTTGATTTAGCATCTGGTTTTCATCAAATTCCTATGGACGAAACAGATAAACATAAAACCGCATTTTCAACGCCGTATGGACATTTTGAATATAATCGTATGCCGTTCGGACTAAAGAATGCTCCTGCTACATTTCAGAGACTAATGGATCAAGTTTTGACAGGATTACAAGGAATAAAGTTGTTCGTATATCTTGATGATATAGTAATTTACGCCCGCTTACTTCAAGAAAATGAAACAAAATTTCATAGACTTATGAAACGACTTACTAAAGCTAATTTATATTTGCAACCTGATAAATGCGAATTTTTGAAGAAAGAAGTAGCATATCTGGGACACATAATATCTGAAGATGGCATCCGGCCAGATCCAAGAAAGATAAGCGCTGTGAAAAATTTCCCTAGGCCCAAAACACGAAAGAATATTAAACAGTTCCTTGGACTTGCAGGATATTATAGAAGATTTATTGAAAACTTTTCCAAGATTGCTAAGCCTTTATCTGATTTAACAAAACAATCAGTTGCTTTTGATTGGCAACGAAAACAACAAGAAGCATTTGATGAGTTGCGGAACGCTTTATGTTCAGAACCGATATTACAGTATCCAAATTTTAATGAACCGTTTATTATAACAACAGATGCATCTGGATATGCAATTGGAGCTATATTAAGTCAAGGAAAAATAGGAAATGATCTTCCAATAGCATATACTTCTCGAGTTCTAAGCGACGCAGAAACGAGATACTCAGCAACAGAAAAAGAATTATTAGCACTGATTTATGCAATAAAACATTTTCATCCCTATATTTATGGCCGAAAATTCACATTAGTAATGGACCACTAGAATGGTTAAATTCAATAGCTGATCTTACCTCGAGATTAATGCGATGGAGGCTTAAATTAGCGGAATATGATTATCAAATAAAATACAAACCGGGAAAGAAAAATAAAAACGCCGACGCTTTATCACGAAACCCTACGGAAAATATTAAAAATATATTTCCTCTACAAGCAAAACGTGCACGATTTTCAAGCGAAGGTTCCATGGAAGCCGATTATAAAAAACAAAAAATTTCACATCCAAAATTTAAAAGAATGTGGGAGAGTGAGGGATCTGGAAACCCCGCACCACACAAAAAATTAAGACCTGAAGAATTATCCCCTTATGAAGATTCGGATGATGAATTAAAAGAACCGCCCAGAAGTAAATTTATAGCTGACTTAGAAAGCAGCGACAGTGATAGTACAGCATCATATTATTATGATACTGATTATGAAACCGATGGCTCAGGAATTATTAGAAAGGGAGAAAAGAGAAAGCGAGAGAGTAGCTCATCGAATCTGGAACATCACAAACTGCAACGAAGAAGAAAAAAACGGAAGCGTTCTAAAACTTCGAGTTCTGAAAGTATAGTAAAACACCACGACAACATTAAGGAAATGGCGAGGCCTGTGAATACGGCTGAAGGGCGTGATACGGTCAAGCGTCATACCGATGACGACGCCGCCACGCGACAGCGTCAGGAAATGGAAACGCCGATGGACTACAGCGCCGTTGCAGCAACGCGCAAGCGCGCGAGCGGAGACAATACAACGGGTGATCCATATAAAAAGAAACCTAATAAAAATACGCATAAAAATAAATATTTAGAAGAAGGACCTATGGATATTGCAACACATTCAAGCGATAGTTTTAAAGTTGAAAGAAATATAGAATTGAAAGTTGATGTCCATTCACCCCCTAAAATTTCTATAGGAACGCAACACGAAAAAATAAAAAGGTCACAATCAAAATTAAAAAATACTGATTCTATCCAAATATTAGAGGAAAATATCCCTTTAAATAAAGATGAAATCCAAGCGATGGAAATTTCATCCAGTAGCGAACGAATGGAATTTGAAATTGAGAATAGTCCCATGAATTATCGAAATCCAAAAACGCCAAGCGATAATATCGATAAAACCGAATTGGAAGAAATATTTTCACCATCTTCTCGTAAAGCTAAACCACGCTCATTAGAGAAGAGTAAGAATAAAAATAGAGAAATACAAAAATTATCTAAGCCAATGTCTTTTAATAAAAAGATAAATAAAAAGTCTGCGAAAAAGAATAAAATAATCAAGGAAAAACCAAAACCAAAAATCAAAGAAATCTCTGAAGTTCCAATCAATATTTTAGAATCACGAGACCACATTTGGATGAAAAATAATAATATAATATGTTTTGTAAACACAAAAGGAGAACCGGTAGACGAAATAGGTCAGGAATTAATAGAGAGAAAATTATATCAAAGACCTTCAAATTTTAAAGGAATAATGGGACATGTATTAACTATGGACAGGAACAATAGAAAAATATTCGGATTAATAATTAAAGAAGAATTAAATAATAGAATAAGAGAAAATGATATTGTAAACGCCTTTAAAGAATTAAAAAGTGAAATGATACGATCGAATATTTTACACGCAGATATATCGCAGAGTAAAAGTAATATCAATGTGCCATGGTTTAGAATACGCAACATTATGCGATTAACATTCCTAAATACCAATATACAGATAACAATATGTAAGGGACAAATATGTACCGAAACTAGAAGAGAGATTGCATATTATACATGAATGTCATGAATCCAGTGTCGGAGGACACAAGGGAATCGCGAAGACAGTGGCGCGGATACGTCACAAATATTATTGGCATAACATGAAGAAACAAGTTGAAAATTATATTCAAGCTTGCAATAGCTGTCAAAAGAAAAAATTAGTACGCGTAAAAACAAAACAGCCAATGATAATAACCGATACACTTGTCGACGCATTCGACAAAGTTTCAATGGATATTCTAGGACCGCTACCTGTAACAGAAAATGACAATGAATATATTTTAACTATTCAGGATTTGCTAACAAAATATTCCATTGCCGTGCCTCTCGTACAGACAAATTCAAAGGAAATTGCAAAAGCATTTACTCGACGCTTTATCTGTCAATTCGGTAGCCCCAAAGCAATATTGACGGATCAAGGATCAAATTTCACGAGTTCTATGATGAAGAAATTTGCAAAATATTTTAAAATTAAACAATATCGTACATCCGCAATCAAATGATTCGATAGAACGAAGTCACCATGTATTAACCGAATATCTTGTAACAAAGCATCTTGCGGATGCTCTGTTACTAGCGCGCGCTAATGCGGCCCGCGCCATCCGAGGCCGCCCGAGCACTCCCGACCGCGACCGACCGACACACGCGCGCCGACGAGCTGTCACGTAGCGACAACGTGACAGCTATTGTTATATTAACAAATTAAACGGTGACACGTGGCGCGGATAGGGGTATAAATACCCGACGAATTTTTAGACAAGACCAGTCCCATCCGCTCCTCCGACCTATCCAACACCGACCACCATTCCGACCAGAACAGCGAGAGAAAATTCTCTCAGCGAATACCGAGCGTTCTCCGTATTCCTGTTCTATCCTTTCTCGAGAATTCGGAGTGTTCTCAGCTTTCTCGCTCTCGCAACGAATACCGAGCGTTCTCGATATTCTTGCATCTCCCGTCTGAGGAAATCAGAGTGTTCTCAGATTTTCCTCCTCCCGACAATACCGAGAGTTCTCAGTAATGTCACTCCATCAAATATCGAAAGTCGGAGCGTTCTCGGACTTTCCCGCGACGTCCGCCCCACGTGTCACGGCGAGCGTCAGCGGTTGCCTAGCAACGTACACGCACGGGCCCGGTTGCCTGGCAACGCGCATACCGATACGAACCCGGCATCCGACGAGCGAAAATCCGAGCGCACGTCCCCGCGTCCGTGCCTAGCGATAAAAATTTGTACTGCGTTTCAACAGAAAAAATCCGAGCGCGCAGGGACGATCCGTTACATGGCGCCCGAACAGGGACCGTTTGTAAAAAAAAAAAAATAAATAAGAAAAAGGGGATAGCCGATGCCAGCCTGGGTACAAACTCTCTCAAAACCAGACGCCCTTCGTGTAGCACAGTCATTCGGTATCGACACAACCGCGACTCTCGAAGACCTCCGCCACCGATTACGAACGTACGCGAACACTCATCCGCACATCATGCCTACCGTAAAAGCCGGAACATCCACCGAAACCTCCCCAGTCACCCCACCGCCTTCCGGCTTACCCTCGGCAGAAATGAGTCACGCCAAAACCATGAATCAAATCCGGAAATAGGGGTGTCACTTCGACGGCCGCGATCCTCTCTTCTTTCTGGAAAGACTTACCGAATTACAGAGACAATATAGATATTCCAACGAGACTATGCTAGAAGGTCTGCCCGAGTTACTTAAAGGCAATGCACTGTCCTGGTATCGCAATAACGAGAACGAATGGTCAGGCTGGGAAGATTTCTTAACCGATTTCCGCCGTCACTTCCTACCGCGTCGCTATCAGATAAAATTGGCACAAGAAATTCGCGACCGGAGGCAACGCCCCGACGAAACATTCTCGCAGTACGTCACGCATATGCTCACATTAATGCGCCGCGCGGGAAATCACTCGACACCCGAAAAAATAGACCGACTCTACGAGAACATGAGGGTCGAGTATAAAATGTTCGTCCGCATTAACGAAAGAACCACGTTACACAACCTTACAGACCAAGCCACCGAATACGAAGAGATACAAAAAGCTCGCGTAATAGAGGATAAAGAAGGACGAGAATGTCGACGCGTGAATACGGCCACGCCATCGCAACCAATCCCCCCACGATCGCCAGAACACTTGCTGGAGATGCAAGCAACGAGGTCACGATCGTTTCTCGTGCAAACGACCTCCCCGGAAATTTTGCTCGCAATACGGCAAAGACGGGGTACTGACGAAAGAATGCCATCCCCGTCCGGGAAACGCCCCGACGGCCGGGACCGCCAACAACACACCCCGGCCGGAAAACTCGCGGACGTAGAATATACGCCACGACCACACATCCGCGTCCGAATCAGCACGCGAAACTTCTCCGCGCTCATAGACATCGGGTCCGAAATCTCAATGATAAATTCTGAGACCGCGCGCTACGCTCAAGAAATCGGTTGCAAAGTTACCCCCGCCAAAAGCCAGATCCATTTGGCCGATGGGGAACTCGCCCATATTAACGGGAAGATTACGCTACCTCTAACTACCCACCATCAAGATATCCGCCACCCCTTCCAGATCCTGCCGACTCTAGATAGTACGATCCTGATCGGTATCGACCTGGGCCCGCCTCCGCTTGACACTACTCCCTCCCTCCGCAACCACCGGACAACATCACCCCTCCTATGCCGTCACCGCCGATTTGGCACGCCGCACGCCCCGAGAAGAACGCGAATTAACAGACTTCCTGAATGTCGAAATGGCCAAATTCAAGGGCGTGAAAGGGCCCACCGACCGCATTACACATGTCATCCGAGTAAAAACCCCCGTACCGATCAAACAGCGATACCGCCCCCGAAACCCCGCGATGCAAAAGATCATCGACGAAGAAGTACAACAGATGGAGGATGAAGGCATCATCGAGCCCTCCTCCAGCGCGTGAAGTTCCCCCGTCGTAATTGTCTGAAAAAAAGACGGCAAGCGACGGTTTTGCATCGATTTCCGCAAGGTAAACGAAGTGACCGAGCGAGACGCGTATCCGCTGCCACACATCGCCGCTACACTAGACAAACTTCGCGGCGCGCGCTATTTATCTACCCTCGATCTCAAACAAGGATATTGGCAGGTACCCCTCGCCCCCGAAAGCCGACCGGTAACCGCGTTCAGAGTGCCCGGACGAGGGCTGATGCAATTTAAAGTCATGCCGTTCGGGCTACATTCTGCACCGGCCACATTTCAACGCCTCGATAGCATACTCGGTCCCGAGCTCGAACCAAACGTATTCGTATATCTAGACGACATCGTCATTGCCAGCCCGTCTTTCGAATCACATCTGACACATCTCGCAGAAGTTTTCCGTCGACTGCGCGACGCCCGCCTCCGGTTAAATCCCGAGAAGTACCATTTCTGCCTTACCGAGCTTAAATACCTCGGTTATGTAATTAACCGCCGCGGCATTCAGACCGATCCCGACAAAGTAAAAGCCATCGCCCAATGGTCCGCACCGACCAATGTCAAACAGATTCGACAATTCGTGGGAATAGCCTCGTGGTACAGAAGGTTTATACCGAACTTTTCCACCACCGCCGCCCCACTGACTACATTAACAAAAAAGAGCGTCAAATGGCAATGGGGATCAGCGGAAGAGAAATCATTCCGCGAACTAAAAAAGGCACTCACTACCGCCCCAGTCCTCGCCTGCCCGGATTTTAAGCGGCGGTTCACACTACAGACCGACGCAAGCACTCACGGACTCGGGGCGGTCCTAACACAACACCTGGAGGAGGGCGAACGCGTAGTCGCATACGCTAGCCGAACGCTCAACGGGGCCGAGCGAAATTATAGCGCGACCGAGCTCGAATGTTTAGCAGTCGTGTGGGGAATCCGACATCTGCGCGGCTATCTGGAGGGCTATGAATTTACGGTGATAACCGATCACCAGGCCCTCCGATGGCTGCAACGCCTAGAATCTCCGACGGGACGATTAGGCCGCTGGGCGCTCGAGCTCCAGCAATACACCTTCGATATCAAGTATCGGAAGGGGCAGTTGAACCGCGTGGCCGACGCACTTTCCCGACAGACGCCCGTTCATTCCACGCGCCAAGGAAGCCCATGCCCTTGGTATAAGCGACAATTCCACCGGGCGAAGGAAAGACCTGCCGATTTTCCCGAATACCGGATCGAGAACGGGAAGCTGTACCGCCATTTCTTACATTCAACCGACTTTCGCGAGGTCCCGGCCGACGAACAATGGAAGGAATGCATACCGCGAGAAAAACGTACCGAAATACTGCGGTTGCATGATGAACCGACAGCCGGCCACCTTGGTATCGCCAAAACGATCGCTCGTGCTGCGCGATTATACTACTGGCCTGGCATGTTTTCTGACACCGCCCGGTACGTTCGAAATTGCAAAAATTGCCTCGCGCACAAATCCTCGCAAAACCGAACCGCCGGCTTTTTACACACGGCCCCCGTGTCTTATCCGTGGGAACAAATAACGATCGATTTAATAGGACCGTTGCCCCACTGGGTAAATGGACATTCGTGGCTGCTAGTGATGCAGGACCGTTTTACAAAATGGGTGGAATTACAACCACTCCGCCGTGCCACCGCCGCCGCCGTCGCGCAAGCCGTCGAAAATCGCATCATTTACCGACACGGATGCCCACGCACCTTCGTCTCCGACAACGGGCGACAATTTATCTCCGGCCAATTTAGAAAGACGTTAGAAACATTTAATATTTCGCACCGCACCTCCCCCGCGTACACGCCCCAATGCAACCCGGTGGAACGAACCAATAAAACCGTCAAAACCATGATCCGCCAATATGTGAATCGCGATCATCGTCGTTGGGACCGAAACCTTGAGGCATTGCAGTTCGCCTATAACACGGCGTGGCATGAAGCCACCGGGTATAGCCCGGCGTTTTTAAATTATGGGCGAGAAATAAACAGCCCCCTCCCCGCGGATCAACGCGACATCGTGCCGCCACCCGAGACGAATTGCCGCATCCTCCGGGAAGCATATGAGGTCGTCCGCGCCAACCTCGCGCAGGCATTTCAGAGGCAGGCGAAATATTATGACATGCGACACCGAGCATGGAAACCCGTCGTCGGAGACAAGGTGTGGAGACGCGTGCACATCCTATCGAATAAGAACGAGGCCGTCGCGGCAAAATTAGCGCCGACACCGGACCGTTAACCGTACGCAAAATAATATCGCCGGTAATTTTCGACTTGCGCGACGACCGGGGAAAGTGGCATCGACATATACACATACATGACTTAAAGCCGGCTCCGGACAACGACGTAAACAAAACCGATGAAACCGACGAGACCGACAACAACTAAGACCGTTTAAACAAAGCAAGTTTACCAGAAAACGCGAAAAATCTAACGAATCACACGAAGCCACGAACGACTCCGTCCCCGAGCGGGGTAAAATTTTTTGTACCCTGAAAGGGGTATAAATATGCGGGATTTCCGATCCGAGGGAAAGTCCGCATCAGCATGGCAGATCAACGGCAACACGCAACTTCAATACGCTACGATCCAGAGTTCGAGATACTCTGGGAACGTCTCGCAACCACCGCCGAGGAATCCGGGCATCACTACCGACCCGCCACTACGACGGTCAAACCCGCCGTCAAGCCGACCGTTCGGAGCATCACCATCGTCCGCCATCCGATACGAGTGGTTCCGGCTGTGGGCACGAGGGTGCAGCGATCCACCGCGAGCAATGAACGGAAGCTCCAAGGTCTGCTCCAGACGCCGCCACCACCACCGCCCAGAGGAGGTAAGAAATATACCATCTCTCCGGCCAGCCGGTGCGCGGCAAAATTAGCCGAACTTTTCGGCGGTCTATCAGACCTGTCCGATGACGAAGGGGGATTTACGGCAGCACGACTCTTTGTCAAAACCACCACAAACAAAAATCCGACCGTATCCACCGCCACGGTCGCAGCGCGGGACCATCGTTCCAAAAATCCGACCGTATCCACCGCCACGGTCACAGCGCGGGACCATCGTTCCCAAAATCCGACCGTATCCACCGCCACGGTCGCAGCGCGGGACCATCATGCCAGCACCTGCGAGAAGCCAACCGTCTCCACCCTCATGGTCGCAGCGCAGGACCACCGCGTCAAACCAGCCGGCTCGACCGAAGACGAACAACCGAGATCCACATCCGCGGCCACCGAGAGCGGCGGCGTTCCTCCCGTCCCGGCCGAGGCAGCATCACCGCACACCGACTGACCGACGATGCCCTCGTTCGGACCCGCAGGACCGCCGCCCATCGAAGTGATTGTAGCCGACGGGATCCATGTAAGAGTGCCCTATTTCGCGGCTCACATCTCACGCTTGTACAAGGCACGCGTAGGAGCACGTAAATTTATATTGCGTTTCAACAGGCAGGGTGAGTGCCATTACAAGCGAGAGGTGTGATGCCCGAAATGAGAGCACTTAAGTTAACGAAGGGGGGAGATGTAACAAAGCATCTTGCGGATGCTCTGTTACTAGCGCGCGCTAATGCGGCCCGCGCCATCCGAGGCCGCCCGAGCACTTCCGACCGCGACCGACCGACACACGCGCGCCGACGAGCTGTCACGTAGCGACAACGTGACAGCTATTGTTATATTAACAAATTAAACGGTGACACGTGGCGCGGATAGGGGTATAAATACCCGAACGAATTTTTAGACAAGACACCAGTCCCATCCGCTCCTCCGACCTGTCCAACACCGACCATCATTCCGACCAGAACAGCGAGAGAAAATTCTCTCAGCGAATACCGAGCGTTCTCCGTATTCCTGTTCTATCCTTTCTCGAGAATTCGGAGTGTTCTCAGCTTTCTCGTTCTCACAACGAATACCGAGCGTTCTCGATATTCTTGCATCTCCCGTCTGAGGAAATCAGAGTGTTCTCAGATTTTCCTCCTCCCGACAATATCGAGAGTTCTCAGTATTGTCACTCCATCAAATATCGAAAGTCGGAGCGTTCTCGGACTTTCCCGCGACGTCCGCCCCACGTGTCACGGCGAGCGTCAGCGGTTGCCTAGCAACGTACACGCACGGGCCCGGTTGCCTGGCAACGCGCATACCGATACGAACCCGGCATCCGACGAGCGAAAATCCGAGCGCACGTCCCCGCGTCCGTGCTTAGCGATAAAAATTTGTACTGCGTTTCAACAGAAAAAATCCGAGCGCGCAGGGACGATCCGTTACAATCTAAAGCATTATATTACCAACGAGCGAGATTGGGATAATTGGCTCGAGCATGCTATGTTTTCGTATAATACTAGCGTACACGAGGGAACGAAATTTACTCCTTATGAATTAGTATTTGGAAAAATAGCACGTTTACCTTCTCAAATAAAAAATGATGACGATTTTGAAACTTATAATGATTACGTGAATGAATTAATTGACAAATTAGCAGATTTAAGGAAATTGGCAGCATCAAATTTAGGCAACTCTAAGAACGTTATAAATACTATTATGATCGAAAATTAAAAACACAAAGATATAAGGAGGGAGATTTTATTTATTTGTTAAAGCCGAAAAAGAGTCATAAATTTGATGATGAATATACCGGCTCGTACAAAATAATAGAAGTCTTAGAAAATAATAATATAAAAATTTTAATCTCTCGAAATAAAACCAAAATTATACATGTAAATAGAACAAAGCCTGCTCGCATTCCAGATCAGGGATGACGGAGAACGAATATTCAATAACGGAATTAAAAAATAATCCAGGAATATTCTACGAGGCGTTAGGCGAGCTGCGCACGTCAGATATATCTTGGAAAATGATAATGTACATCAATTTAGATGACGTCATAGGCGTATCCGAAGGGCTTCGACGTGAAATAAACCGAACGAAACTGCAATGCGACCAAATTCCATATACATGTAGTACTAGTCGAAAACAACTTGCAGAATTAACAAGGAAAATTAATAAAATAAAGCAATATAAATTTCATATTCACGAATTGCTCATAGGATCACGAATGAAAAGAGCTACCCTAGAATTCATCGGGCAATTGAGTAAAATTTTATTTGGAACACTAACTGCAGAAGATTTTTATTATATTAATAATGCGATTGAACATGTCGAAAATAAAACCAACGATCTTGCGACGCTACTTATCAATCAAACTATCGCAACGCGCTCACGTTTCGGGGAACTGTACAACGTGACCCTGAAGATAAAAACACAGCTAGCCGATCTTCGACAGTATATAGATGAAAAATATAAGAATGTAACCGACGTAATTATTCGAAATAAAATTAATGACGATATCGAACGAGTAATAGAGGATATAAATATAGCAATATTAGAACATGAAATCGATTTGAATATTCTAATAGACGGAATATTACTCGGAAAACAAGGATTAATACATCCACGAATAATATCGCCACAATATTTAATAAAAAATTCTAAACACATTCAAGAACAAATTCCGTATGCTGAATTTCCTGTAGCTATTAATAAAGAGGGAATCGATCGGTTAATAAAAATTTCTACCCTGCACGTTGCATATCTACAAAATCGTCTTGTTTATATTTTGCAAATTCCATTGCTAACACCTGGAAAATATAAACTTTATAAATCAATACCATTACCCATTAGACAGTCATTTGACACAACAAAATTTGCAACAATTGAAACCGAGATAACGCATATAGCATTAAATGAAGACGCCGATAATTTCTACGAATTCCGTCAAGGAGAGCTAGAGGAATGCATAGCATCCGACAGTGTCTTTATTTGCCCAGCTACGTTCCCCTTGAAAAAGATAAGGCAGACTCCAAGCTGTGATGTCGAGATTTTATTGAATAAAAATATAAAGCCTAATAAATGTAAAATAAAAATTATGGAACTTCAAGATACATATTGGAAAGCTCTGACTACTCCAGGAAATTGGATTTACTCTACAACAGAAAAAGAAATTGTGCGACTGAATTGTCGTCATACAACAAAGCAATTTGAAATTAATAATTCCGGAATAATTTCTGTGCAACAAGGATGTAAAATTAGAGCGAAAACGGCCACTATGAGTCATCCAGCTTATCAGACTACAACATTCGCTCAACATTTCATCCCCACGAATAATTTAAGCATTCTAGAATTATATGAACCCATTCAAAGGGAATATAAAATTAATTTCACAGAAGCCGCGCGTGAAATTTGGATAACCAATCATAGCAATATAGAGGCATCGTTTAATGATATTGTAGAAAAGGCACGCCAAATCAAAGAAAGAAAGTTGCAAAATTCACGCTTCACCATGTATAGTGCAGCTGCATGCAGTATCGGATTACTCGGGATACTCTTGTTCGCCTTGTCCTTGGCCTGCAGAAATTCTTGGATCTGTAATGCAATATCACAAGCATACAGACGATCCTGTCTTAAAAGACAAAGGAATAAAGCGTCCCCCTCTTACCCTTCGATTGCGAATAAAAACGCTGATGCCGAGCATCTTCCAAGTCAGTCGGAAAAACTATCACCGGATGGAGAGACTGAAGACTTATAACGAAAATAATAATAACAACAAAGGTGGAAGGAAAAAAAAAATATGTATATATATATAACACACATACAAGGAGACAGACGACTAGAAAGAGGAAAAACATTAGCAATAATATACACAAGTATATGCATAAAGAAAAAAAAAATATATATATATTAAATAAAACATTAGTAATTATAAAGTTCGGAGACCGAACTTCTCCACGGATGGTGATGTCACGTCCCAGCGCCGAGAGTACCGCTGATCATGTCTAATGTAAATTTTTTCAAAAATTTTAATTACTTATGACTGACTGTATCAGGAGACTGCACAAACAAACCCTTCCTATACATTTAATAAAAGAATATACCGCTTAAAATTATTTAAAGATTTCTACAAAATGGCCGCTCCTTACCACAACCTTATGGCGCTACTACAGCCTTAATGTTCCTAGTAAATTTTCCCTAAAACCTCACTAACAAAAAACAGAACATACTGAAATCACTTCTCCAGACTGTTCAGTAAAGTAACAAGAAAATAGAGCTTAATATCGCATCCTTATATAAGCATTTCAACATTAACAACAAAATCTCAACAAATAGTAAATAATGAATAAAAATAAATGTAGGAAATAAAACCTCGCCCACGTAATGCACGAAAACTATAACGAAACATTTACACAATTACACAATTATCGGTACATTGTAATATCTTTATTACCAATTAATAAACAAAATCATATAATTATATAAATAACGAAATACCAACCAATTTCTTTATATCGTCAAATATAATTTCAGAAATTAAGAAACTCTTGTATATCAAACACTTTCACTTTTGTTCCATTTTAATAATAAATATAAAAGTTAATAACAAAACTAATAACAATAGAAAGGATATGAATAAGGAATAAAAGTCATAATGACAATATAACAAAATCCATGACAAAACATTTATTCAACAGTTCCTGATACATATCCTTATTTCAAGGATAAATTTTGTTGATGTGCTTATATGGATATATTTTCCTTGCATGAATACATTCTCCATCAAAAATCCTTTCGAAAACATAAATATAGTTTGTGGTTACGATTCTTAATTCTCAAGATATAAACAAAATTAAGGGTATATGAAAGCACACACACATGTATACATATATACGTAAATTATACATTTCCTTATAAGATATAGTTTTCTTTATGAAATTATATATACAACATCGATAGAAACATATTTTATCTCAGAAAAGAAATTCTACGATTTAAATTTCGTTTAATAAAATTTATAAATAAATAAATTATTATATTAACAAATAATTATTATGAAAGATTTGGACAACACATAGGAAATCCTGCAACTTACCTCATTACACATACCTACCTAACTCGCACCGTTTAGAAGATATTTAAACAATTATAAACTTCCTTACATACACTTACCTCAAAAACTCAAATCAGTTCAGCAGGCAAATCTCCGTACATAAACCAGTTCAACTTGTAGAAACCTTCATCCTAGACTTATATTTATAATTGTTACTTCCCCTTTTTCATTAACACTAATCCTATGGCTATGACAAAAATCTTGAATATTAATATGCATGGAAAACTACCCTAACAATTCAACCAATCACAATCAGAGCCATTTTGTATCTAAAAACATTTAATAAATAATGTATTACAAATGTAAAAAGAGTTATACTGATATATTTTAGATATACTAATTATATGATGTAATCATTATTATTATAAAAATTGTAAAGTATATCTAAAACGATATTGCGATAATTAATATTTATTACAAAAGCTTAAATTCAAGCAAACTACAGGAAAGGAATTATTATAACGAAGTATAACTCTTTGAAAACAAAATAGGTCGACCGAATAGTCATAAGTATGACTCATGGTCAGGTTGTAAGCAAAAATAAGCCAACGTTAAATGTCAAGGCCTCCATAATATTTTAATACCACGAGTCATCGCTGACTCATAGCAAATGTAGACTAAATCGACCAATAGAAAACTATGTCAAGGATAACTAGAAGGTCTTAAATGCGTGAATCATAGCTGACTCATAATGAAAGTAGACTAACAATAAGCTTTATTCAGACCTGTAGAATCATAACATTGGAATTTAGGTCACCCCTACTTCCATATTTTGGCAACATATAAAAACCTCAAGCGACGATACCTTGCCTCTTTTTCGCGCAGGCATTCACGCATTCATTCATTCGTACCCACTCGCGATTCACATCCACGGACACTTACATTTTGTTCGCATTCGCACTTGTACGCGCACGTACATTTTTGCACTTGTACTTCCACTCGCATTCGCTAAATATATATATATATATATACCTATCATTTATAAAAGTAAATAAATTCCAATTCAAATACCACAAGTGTGATATTGTATTATTCCTTATTCCCAAAATCGAAAACTCTTTCCTGAAAATAAAAGTCATTTCGACATTCCTGTTACCTACTTCCTTCGCAGTATCTAATCCTGAGGTTTTACCCTCTTAACCGCATGGAAAAGAATCTCACAAATAACGTGTGAGTGTAGCTGTCGAGGATCTGTTGACTTCGGCCCCGTCCGATCTACCAGGACCTCCCAGGACGTCACATTTCCTCTAAGGCATGCAGGGTTTTGAGCCGCTTTATCGTTGTGTATAGAAATATTCTAGTTTCGAAATATTATTTAACGTTGAATATTCGCCGCGTAATATTAACACCCGTTATTTGACGTAATGTGCCCGCCTTGTTTTCTCGAGCCAAGCACTCACCCAGGCGCCGTATACAAATATCGTATGAGTACGGTGCGTTGCCTTATCACATTTGGATATCGACGCGTAGATGACGCTATCGCCGAATCGTTCCCTAACAGTGCCGAATATCTGTGCTTTCGATGCAAGGAAGAAATACCAGAAGGGACGCTTACGTATCGTCTGGAACTGGCCCACGCGTTCCAGTTTGGTTACACTTCCGCCCGGGATCATTGTGATAGCTGCCGTACCAGTCTCGTAATAGTCCGCGACATCGAGCTTTGCCCTGAATGCACCGAGGTTTTTATCGTATCTCTCAGAAGTACTCAGGGAATTAGGTAACACCATAGAAAACATCTGCGGACGATATTACCTTGACGAGACGAATCCCGCTCCCAACGGCATTTTATCGCGCCGGCTAACCAATTTCTCCGTTTCACTGATCCGCTCACGGTCAAATAATTACTCAACGTCTGGTCAGCCGCGTAATTTGCTGAAATTCCTCAAGAGCGTTTTCAATAATTTGCCGCTGAGATTATCGGAGGGATCCCCGCGGTCTTGACGTAACAAATAGAATTGTATGAATATAATTATACGAGGAAAATCCTCGTTTGCTCGATACAAAGGACTCTTTACAATAGAGTATACGCTATTAATATTACTTTATTTTAAGTGTGTAATTATATGATAGTAGTATATGAATAATGATTGTAGTTATACTTTTCTGTAATAAATTGACAAAGAATCTTAACTCAAGATGTGATTGATAAAGAAAAATAATCCGTACTTTCGGATTTAAAGAATAAGATAATCATAGTATTATTCGAAGAATTGAGAACAAACGCACTATTGCGGATTTTACGTCTCGCGCACTTAACCTAAGTTAGAATGCGGGGTTCCCGAGGCTGGATTGAGTCCACCCTGAGACGCGAAGTGAAGTCCTAAGATCTTCACCGAGAACTGGTCTGTGCTGGTGGTGCACTGAGTTCCTTTGATTCGGTGGCTCGGCGTGCGGTTTGGTGGGACGGTTGCGCTTGCGCAGCAGCGCCTGGAAGTGGGGGCTATGCTGCCATAGAGAGGCCTCCTGTAGCATCTTGGAAGGGGAACTTATAGTCCTTTTGGAGGGGAGTCTTGCGCTCTTCTAATATACGGCGCTTAATTAATACTTATTTATCTGAAATATAGAAATTAACAATACAGGTAGTTATATTATAATACTTGCTACAAATTTTAGGCGCGGTTTACACGCTCGACGTGACACGATATTGTTTTACGTACACAGGAACGTTGTCGGTGGTCGCTATAACGTGCGAAGTGGCGTTTGTGGAGCCTAACGGATCAGTGGAGAGCTGAAAGAGGTCGGCATGGTCTCACGAGGGCATTAACATGTTCCGCCTCTCTGTCGCTAAGATGATCCAGCCTAAGCAGATCCCTGACAAGAGTGGTTCTATTGCGCTCATGCGATGCTTCCTTCAGTCTCGATGCGGCGACGCAATTAATGGCGCGACTTCCCCGTGGCAGTCTCGGCGCGATTAGAGCGATTTTCTCTAAGGGAATCATCGGGACGGCAATCTTTTGATCCGATTCTGTAGTGTTCACGATTTGTACGTATGCTCTTCCCCCTCTATTAGTCACGATAGTTTCTCCTAAGTAAACTCCTTCCGCGACGCTAAGTCGAGGGAGGTAGCCGGTCTCGATTTCAGAGTTAGTGACATTAACGTAAAACGTTGTCCGCGATCGTGCGGGAATTAGAATTTTCTTTGAATGCCTGAAGGGTAGCTTGATCCCCCGCCACTCGACTATTTTGCGAAATCGATAATGATGTCATCGCGGAGGAAGTCGGATCCTAAGATCCCTCCCTACGCGATCGGGAAGCTGTCAGGAACAGTGTGCAAATTTATCTCGTGACCCCGGAACTGGACGGTTATCGACCCTAAGGTCTCGATTCTGCCGGTTGTTATCCCTGTGAGATAGATCGTATCATTTTTGACGATGGGCGTGCTCGGGTGCACATGTTTTTTCTTTATAAGATTAGGTGCGGCCCCGGTGTCGATCATAAAGTCGATTGGTCCTGCTAAACCGCTAACGGGTAGCACAATGGATGAGGCGTGAGACCCAGGTAGATTTAGGATTGCGACTTGGGTGCTTGTGCTTCCTCGCGAACCGTTTCTACCGTGTTCACTGGACGCGCATTTCTCGGGAGATCCGCACGCGGCGCGTTAATCCCGCGAGGCGGATCCTGACCGTTTCCCGGCCCGTTAAATCTACTGTTATTATACTGTGGTTTGCGGCACTCTTCGATTTCATGCCCGCGATTCTTACAGTACCTACACTTGTCGTTTCGCGGCGTTTCGGAGTTACGCGTGACACGGTCTCCATTCCGCGGCCCGGATGGGTTTTTATTATTATATCGCGGCGCTGGTCGCATCTCGGTGCGGCGCTCGGTCCACTCGGAGGGGCGGTGTGGCTGATCATTTCGTTCGCGGTTCCTGTAATCGCTATATCGCGGGCGAATGTCGCCTCTCAGCGTTGGTCTGTAACGCATGTTGCGTCCCGCGTCCGGCTCGGGTGATCGGCGGCGTGCATCGATCGTTTGTCTTGGCGGTTGTCCGAGTCGCGCGGGGAGCCCGTAACGCTGGCGTTCGAGCTCGTCGCACTTCGCGATCGTTTTTGCAGCTGCGAAAATTTCGAAAGGCTCGCGATAATGCTCTGACCGCAGCTGTAGCCAGTACGGGGTGGGGAGGCCCTCGCAGAAACAATGAGCAGTAAGCTCGTCAATCTCACTGGTCACCGCAGAGTTCAGGGTCCCGCGAACGCGTCGTTCCCCGTCGCGTATTGCAGATCGAAGCTCTTTAACGCGGTCTATGTAATCTAGGATATGTTCGTTGGGGCGGAGGTGTACGGCGGTCAGCTCTCCTCGATATTGCGCTACGCTCTTGACGGAACCGAAGGCACTGTTGAGCAGATCCGAGAGTTGTGTAACTGACTCGCAGGGTTCGTCGGCTATCGCGGAATGCGCGTGATCCCGTAACTTGGTCATAAGTAGACGCGTGAGAGGTAATGCGGGGGAAGGATATCGCGATCTTGCCTACAAGCCCCAAGAAACTTGGACAGTGGTATATTAGTGTCGATCCACAATAGGTGATTTAAGCTTTAAGAAGTAAGAAATTGACCAATTATAATCGAATATGAAAAGAATAATCGATTATGATTGGTCAATTTCTTACGGTTTAAAGATTAAATACTTATTGTGGACCAACACTTATAACCGTCGAAGTGCGCCACGTGGCTTCCCGGTAGATAATCTTCGGTGGCTTCCCGGTAGATAATCTTCGGAACGGCGGGCGGTTCGGCGCCCGACTCGTTGTGATCCCCGAATAGCGGTGGCGTCTCACCGAACGGCTGGCCTGGCGGTAGGCTGGGGCTTCGCAACGGTGGGTCGCGGCATACGTCCATCTCGCGTCGCATGCTATTTAATTCGGCGCGCAACGACGCCATCATATAACTCATCTCGCGTAACGCGGCTTGGCCTTCCTCGGCATCGGCGCGGTTCCGCTGCAAAACGGCATTTTCTGCCCGAACTCGTTCTTTCTCTCGGTTTACCGCATAGTGTCCTAGCCTGATTCTATCCTTCTCCCGGTTTACCGACGTCAGGAGAGCCGTTAGGTATATTTTCTTTTTTTTTCACTTTTCTTTCATCCTTCTTCTCTCTTACTTGTCTGCGCAGAAGCGCCACTGTATTAGATTATAGCTTCAATACCGGATGGTAATAGCCGGCTCTCCCGCCGTCCAACGTATGGTGTAGAAGCACCCTATCGTTATACACTATATACTATAGCGCGTTATATACTATAGCGCATGCGTTAAATATAAGTCACCGAAATAATTATCAATACCGTAGCATTAAGCGAACCAGTAATAAATATCGTCCTTTACTAGTGTTACATCACAGGCGAGACGTGCTACGCGTGGAGCGAGTCTGCTCGCACTGGGCTGCGTGTTGGTTTTTACAGAATGAATTGACTGGATTATTGATACAAATTGCGAGTGTATAGACCGTATAAAAAGGTCGATAGTCTCCTAGAGAAAAAGATATCATGCAGTCCTATCTCTGCATCTACGTCAATGACGATAGGATTTGGCAGTGCGTAAAAAGAAGTATTTTCTTCGCGTAAATATTCTAAGAATGCCGCAAATGCTTCGGAGCAGGGATCGCAATCGGTTACCTCACGCCAGAGAGCTAATTTAGTACCGCAAAAATTGCAAAGCCTTTCTTCCCGAGTAGTCCCAACATTAATGTAATGCCTTAAGATAGCGGTGAATTGTAGTTGATCACTATTGAGATTATACCGGGATTTACACTCTAGGCATATGAGATTGGCAGAATTTGTATCGGTAGCTATGCCGACAAGACCGTACCCGAATTCGACTACACACCGTGAGAGACTTATTTGGTGATTAAAGACGGCGGCTGGATGTGTTCTCTTTTGACGCGAGCCTTCCGATCGTCCTCTGCACATAACGCGATTCACAGAATAGGAAATGGAAATTCACTTACCTTTCGTTGGCCCGGTTCCTGGATTCGGGCTTTTAATTCTCGCTGTCGGTCTGGCGGGTCTCGGGATGCTCACTAGGATGCGGGGTGTCTGGAGACAACGTTGCTGGATTCGGGGGACTTGGAGCCCACAGGCTATTCTTGAAGTGCGCTTCGTATTCTGGCTGGTAGATTTCTTCACACCCGAGCAATTCGCTCAAATCACTGGTGAGCGCGGATTTAATTTCGTATAAAGTTCGGCGAATCGCACGCTGACGTCCGGCGCGGTTTTTACGATTATTCGGCATCGAAAGTGACCATGAAGGGAAATGTTGCTTCCCTTACAAGTTACGAATATAAGATTGAACTTTCTATCGCGATGAGAACCTGTAACCCTCTGTGGGGAGTAGTGCGGGTGGACGCACAACTTGCTAGCCAAGAGGCGAGACAGGTTGTCAGATATCTTGTAATTTGACGACTTAAATGCGTGAGAAGCGATACCTCTCTTGGGGAGTAGTGCGGGTGGACGCACAACTTGCTAGCCAAGAGAGCAAGCACGGCTTCCCGGAACGCTTGTTATTTGATTGAATTACGCGTGGTCACTCTACCTCGCGAACTCTGTCGATTGTACGTTTCGCTAGGATGGATGGAAGGATTTGGATTTATTAATTGTTTGACACTAATCACTTTTCACTTATATATATATATATATATATATTGTAAGATATTCAAATACAAGTTTAATACAAAGATTGATTAAATTTAAAATTAGATTTATTAGAGCTTGAATTCAAATTGAATGATGTTAACTTCACTAGTACTATAATAAAATTGGAATTGATTTGAAATTATATTCGAGTTATTTCTTAACACTAGAATTGGAATTGAATTCTCTTAACACTAGAATTGGAATTGATTTCTCTTAACACTAGAACTAGAATTGAATTAGAAGAGGGAGTTCACGGACTGGAGGTCCTCTCCAGTCGGATTCGCGGGATGAACTGAACACAGTCGGCCGTGCACTGAAGTGCTTCGATTCGGCGGCTCGAAACTGCGGCGACGCTATGGTGGGGTGCGCGCTCGATGTGGGAGGCGCTGGTGGTGGGAGTGCGGCGCTCGCGTGGGAGGCTAGGGACGTACCACGTCTGTTCCTTGCTTCATGTTATACAAATTTATCATTATAAAATTGAGAAGAGTAATACCTTTACAATAGGGAATAAAATTATTAATTAATCCATTTATTCTGACGTGACAGACGTGACACTAGATAAAAATACGTATATAAACAATTCCTACTATTTTTACCATCAAACAAGCACCGTCACAATTATCAATTATAAATAAAAATTAATAACAATGTACAGCAATATCATCGCACAACATTTCATTTTTACGTAACTGTATCTATATATATATATATATATATATATATATATATATTAACATAAAACACATTAACAATTATACCTTAAGCATCGGTATCTGTAATAATACTATTGATCAGATTAAATATGGAGCATCTGCATTTCCGTCGAATGCGCATAGTCCCCTGCCGACCGGGCCCTGATTGGACGACATAGAAACGCCCGTCCAATGCAGCACCACACCGCCGCCATGTGCGATGGCGTACCCACGCCATCCGCCATCTTGCGCCGGAGTGCCGCCGCCGCAGAGCATAGCAGCGCTCGCCGAAGCGCAATCACACTCAAGTCCGCGCCGCCAACCCGTGAAGACACAACTCTTGTGCGCTCCGCACAAGCGCCTCGCGACATACTCCGCGTTCAAACTCAACTCTCAAATCGAATTCAAGTTCTAGTTAAGTTAATCGAGTTCTAGTTAAGTATTAATTTTAAACTAAGTAATAGTTAGTGTTAATAATATTACTAGTCTAATGTTGAATCGCGAGTGTATTCTGTTTTATAAAATATATACAGTCTCGTACAACAATTACGTGCTCACTTCTTTATTTCGCACCGTCGTCTCGTTAGTAACTAAAAGTGTTCGCGAGGTTTGTGAGGTTTCACGCGAGATAAATAAATAAATTCTTAAACTACATAGCGTTGATTAAAACAAGAACGCCGAGCGTCTCCCGGAGCAGGTGTTGTGCGTCCATCCGCGCTGTCAACTGCACCACCGTGTCTCGATCGGGAGAGGCACCGCGCGAACGCGATAGAATCACAGAGGTCCGAGGTCTACTTAGGTTAGACCATCTAAATGAAACAGAGGCGAATCATGTCGATACTCTTATAAAAAGAAATGCCGATCTCTTCCAACTCCCCACGGATCAGCTGGGATATACAAATGCAATTGCGCACACTATAACTATAACGGACAACGCGCCCGTGAATGTGAAACAGTACAGATTTCCGCGAATGCACAGGGAGGAAATTACTAAACAAGTAGATAAATTATTAGAAAATAATGTGATAGAGCATTCCAATTCACTATACAATTCTCCCCTGTAGATTGTGCCCAAAAAATCCGACTCTCAGGGGAACCGACGCTGGCGCATGGTGATCGATTATCGCGCGCTAAATGAAAAGACGATAGGGGAAGCGTACCCCGTCCCCAATATTACCGAAATATTAGACCAACTAGGAAGCGCGAAATATTTCAGCGTCTTCGATTTAGCGTCGGGTTTCCACCAAATCCCTATGCATGAGTCAGACGCGCTGAAAACGGCCTTTTCCACGCCTTTCGGGCACTACCATTTCAAACGAATGCCGTTCGGGTTAAAAAACGCCCCAACGACGTTTCAACGACTCATGGATTAGGTACTGAGCGGATTACAAGGGATAGAAATGTTCGTGTACCTGGACGACATAGTGGTATACGCCAGCTCCTTGCGCGAGCATGAGATCAAGTTCAATAAATTAGCCGATAGATTAAGAAACGCGAATCTCCGCCTCCAGCCGGACAAATGCGAACTCCTGCGGAGGGAAGTTACCTACTTAGGTCACATAATAGGCGAAGACGGAGTAAAACCAGATCCAAAAAAAATACACGCGGTAAAAAATTTTCCATGCCCACGCTTCACAAAAAATATAAAGCAGTTTCTGGGGCTCGCTGGTTATTATCGCCGGTTCATATCAAATTTTTCAAAGACGGCAAAGCCCCTAACTGATTTACTAAAGAAGGAGGCGAAATTCAAGTGGGAAGATTCCCAGGAACTCGCGTTTGAAACGTTGAAAGCCGCCCTTTGCTCGGAATCGCTGCAATATCCTAATTTCTCCAAACCTTTTGTCGTGACGACCGACGCGTCCAAGTTTGCTATTGGCGGAATATTAAGCCAAGGACCGATAGGCAAGGATTCCTATTGTGTACGCCTCTCGACTGCTAAGCCCACCCGAGCAAAATTATTCAACCATCGAAAAGGAGCTTTTAGGCTTAGTTTAGTGCGTAAATTACTTCAGGGCATATCTGTACGATCACAAATTCCAGTTAGTCACCGACCATAAACCACTAACATGGCTCCATTCCGTTAAAGACCTGACGTCGCGACTGGTGCGATGGCGGCTAAAGCTTGCCGAGTATGAATACGAAGTAATATATAAAGCGGGAAAGATGAATGCCAACTGTGACGTCTTGGGAGGTCCTGGTAGATCGGACGGAGCCGAAATCAACAGATCCTCGACAGCTACACTCACACGTTATTTGTGAGATTCTTTTCCATGCGGTTAAGAGAGTAAAACCTCAGGATTAGATACTGCGAAGGAAGCAGGTAACAGGAATGACTTTTATTTTCAGGAAAGAGTTTTCGATTTTGGGAATAAGGAATAATATAATATCACACTTGTGGTATTTGAATTGGAATTTATTCACTGTTATAAATGATAGGTATATATATATATATATATATATATATATATATATATATATATATATATTACCGAATGCGAGTGGAAGTACAAGTGCAAAAATGTACGTGCGCGTACAAGTGCGAATGTGAATAAAATGTAAGTGTCCGTGGATGTGAATCGTAAGTGTGAAATGGGAAAATGCGCGAGTGGGTACGAATGAATGCGCGAAGATATCGTCGCTTGAGATTTTTATATGTTGCCAAAACATGGAAGTAGGGGTGACCTAAATTCCAATGTTATGATTCTACAGGTTTGAATAAAGCCTATTGTTAGTCTACTTTCATTATGAGTCAGCTATGATTCACGCATTTAAGACCTTCTAGTTGTTCTTGACATAGTTTTCTATTGGTCGACTTAGCCTACATTTGCTATGAGTCAGCGATGACTCGTGGTACTAAAATATTATGGCGCCCTTGACATTTAACGTTGGCTTATTTTCACTTACAAACTAATCATGAGTCACACTTGTGACTAAATATTATGGCGGCCTTGACATTTAACGTTGGCCTACTTTTGTTTTCAAAGAGTTATACTTCGTTATAATAATTCCTTTCTTATAATTAACAAACATATAGTTTGCTTGAATTTAAGCTTTTATAATAAATATTAATCATCGCAATATCGTTTTAGATATACTTTACAATTTTTATAATAATAATGATTACATCGTATAATTAGTATATCTAAAATATATCAGTATAACTCTTTTTACATTTTGTAATACATTATTTATTAAATGTTTTCAGATACAAAATGGCTCTGATTGTGATTGGTTGAATCGTTAGGGTAGTTTTCCATGCATATTAATATTCAAGATTTTTGTCATAGCCATAGGATTAGTGTTAATGAAAAAAAGGAAGTAACAATTATAAATATAAGTCTAGGATGAAGGTTCTAAAAGTTGAACTGGTTTATATATGGAGGTTTGCCTGCTGAACTGATTTGAGTTTTTGAGGTAAGTGTATGTAAGCAAGTTTATAATTGTTTAAATATCTTCTAAACGGTGCGAGTTAGGTAGATATGTGTAATGAGGTAAGTTGCAGGATTTCCTGTGTGTTGTCCAAATCTTTCATAATAATTATTCATAATTATTTGTTAATATAATAATTTATTTATTTATAAATTTTATTAAACGAAATTTAAATCGTAGAATTTCTTTTCTGAGATAAAATATGTTTCTATCCGGGCTGTTTATATAATTTCATAAAGAAAACTATATCTTATAAGGAAATGAATAATGTACGTATATATGTATACATGAGTGTGTGTGTGTGCTTTCGTATACCCTTAATTTTGTTTATATCTTGAGAATTAAGAATCGTAACCACAAACTATAATTATTTTCGAAAGGATTTTTGATGGAGAATGTATTTATACAAGGAAAATATATCCATATAAGGACATCAACAAAATTTATCCTTGAAATAAGGATATGTATCAGATGAACTGTTGAATAAATGTTTTGTCATGGATTTTGTTATATTGTCATTATGACTTTTATTCCTTACTCATATCCTTTCTATTGTTATTAATTTTGTTATTAACTTTTATATTTATTATTATTAAAATGGAACAAAAGTGAAAGTGTTTGATATACAAGAGTTTCTTAGTTTCTGAAATTATATTTGACGATATAAAGAAATTGGTTGGTATTTTGTTATTTATATAATTATATGATTTTGTTTATTAATTGGTAATAAAGATATTACAATGTACCGATAATTGTGTAATTGTGTAAATGTTTTGTTATAGTTTTCATGCATTACGTGGGCGAGGTTTTATTTCCTACATTTGTTTTTTATTCATTATTTACTATTTGTTGAGATTTTGTTGTTAATGTTGAAATGCTTAGATAAGGATGCGATATTAAGCTCTATTTTCTTGTTATTTTACTGAACAGTCTGGAGAAGTGATTTCAGTATGTTCTGTTTTTTGTTAGTGAGGTTTTAGGGAAAATTTACTAGGAACATTAAGGCTGTAGTAGCGCCATAAGATTGTGGTAAGGAGCGGCCATTTTGTAGAAATCTTTAAATAATTTCAAGCGGTATATTCTTTTATTAAATGTATAGGAAGGGTTTGTTTGTGCTGTCTCCTGATACAGTCAGTCATAAATAATTAAAATTTTTGAAAAATTTACATTAGACATGACCAGAGGTACTCTCGGCGCTGGGACGTGACATCTCCATCCGTGGAGAAGTTCGGTCTCCGAACTTTATAATAACTAATGTTTTATTTATTATATATATTTTTTTTTATGCATATACTTGTGTATATTATTGCTAGTGTTTTCCTCTTTCTCCTTGTATGTGTGTTATATATTATTTTTTTTTCTTCCACCTTTGTTGTTAATATTATTATTGTTAAAATCATTAAAGGTATTTTAGGGAATGGTTATTAAGGGAGAGGTGTAGGTTATTTGCGCAAATTAATTAATGGCTGTATATGTTACGTAAGGAAGATTAATAAGCTTAATATATTTGTTTTTATTAAGTTATATATACTCATTAGATTATATGTTTATTTCAGGCATATCTTGTCATTATTATTTTTGTTATGAGTCTTTAGTCTCTCCATATGCATCAGATATTATAAACATTTTTATTTCTATAATTTTTCTCTCTTTTTTTTTTGTTACTCTTACTTCTATTGTTATGACTTATTGTTAGAGTGAATATGGTAGTTGGATATGATTAAAGGATAATATTCTCTTCCCCTTTTTCTTTTCCATCACCATTTTATTTTATTTGTTAGTAATTGCATTACATACTACATTGGCATGCGTAGTGCATGTGCGCATGCGTGTATATAAAATAATGATAAAATCGCATAATGATAAAAAAAAAACTTTTCTTGTTATTTTACGTGTATGTATTTTTATTAATAAAGAGAAGCATAAAAATTTTTTTGTTGTGTATGTATATATGTATTATCGCTGGTAGCTGTTATGTAAGAAGATACGATTATATCTCCGCGGCAGAAGCTAAAATAAATCTCGCGGCATAGCTATCTCGCATAACAAAGTATATACTAAGTGGTCGACACGGCCTTCACGGTCTATCACATGTCGCCTGCAATTAAAACAATCTATCGCGCGTCTTGCTCGCAATAACAGCTTGTAACAGCGCCCGCAATGTAGTGTGGTATTCTGCAACGTTTGCGAAATGGCATGCAAATGTCGCCATAGCGCACGCTGGCGGTTTGGCACGCAAAAAGTATGTAGCACAATTCGCACACAATATCACATTGTCGGAAATTTGCACGTACCATGCTGATAAACAATAGAGTTTATATGCGGGCATTGAATTTAAATTTAAATAGTCACGATAATAAGGCAGCACGAGAACACTGTGCGATCGTCCAAGAGGGGGAGAGCTCTGGGGTATTGGTATTCCTCTTTCACTTACGGGATGTTCGTTTCGCTGTGGAGATTCCAGGTCGTCGTAAGTCCTCTCCGATGCCTCTTCAATCTGCGTTGTTACGTCACGCCTCTCAGTTAGCGCATTGACGTAGATTGCTTGCGGTCCCATTTCCATGTACTCGGGCTCGGAGTTGCTTGGGCTTCCGGTTGCTGCGGCTGAGACAGATCTATGCTCATCGGCCTCTGAATTGCTTGTGTGACGTCCTGGGAGGTCCTGGTAGATCGGACGGAGCCGAAATCAACAGATCCTCGACAGCTACACTCACACGTTATTTGTGAGGTTCTTTTCCATGCGGTTAAGAGGGTAAAACCTCAGGATTAGATATTGCGAAGGAAGTAGGTAACAGGAATGTCGAAATGACTTTTATTTTCGGAAAAGAGTTTTCGATTTTGGGAATAAGGAATAATATAATATCACACTTGTGGTATTTGAATTGGAATTTATTCACTGTTATAAATGATAGATATATATATTTAGCGAATGCGAGTAGAAGTACAAGTGCAAAAATGTAAGTGTCCGTGGATGTGAATCGTAAGTGCGAATACAATGCGCAAAGGTATCGTCGTTTGAGGTTTTTATATGTTGCCAAAACATGGAAGTAGGGGTGATCTAACTTCCAACGTTATGATTCTACAGGTCTGAATAAAGCCTATTACCAAACAGCCTTGGCACGGTTTGCCTATCGTTAGTCTACTTTCACTATGAGTCAGCGATGACTCGTGGTATTAAAATATTATGGCGCCCTTGACATTTAACGTTGGCCTACTTTCGCTTATAAACTGACCATGAGTCACACCTGTGACTAAATATTATGGCGGCCTTGACATTTAACGTTGGCTTATTTTTGCTTTCAAACTGATCATGAGTCATACTTATGACTATTCGGTCGACCTATTTTATTTTCAAAGAGTTATACTTCGTTATAATAATTCCTTTCTTATAATTAACAAACATATAGTTTGCTTGAATTTAAGCTTTTATAATAAATATTAATCATCGCGATATCATTTTAGATATACTTTACAATTTTTATAATAATAATGATTACATCATATAATTAGTATATCTAAAATATATCAGTATAACTCTTTTTACATTTGTAATACATTATTTATTAAATGTTTTTAGATACAAAATGGCTCTGATTGTGATTGGTTGAATTGTTAGGGTAGTTTTCCATGCATATTAATATTCAAGATTTTTGTCATAGCCATAGGATTAGTGTTAATGAAAAAAGGGAAGTAACAATTATAAATATAAGTCTAGGATGAAGGTTTCTACAAGTTGAACTGGTTTATATACGAAGATTTGCCTGCTGAACTGATTTGAGTTTTTGAAGTAAGTGTATGTAAGGAAGTTTATAATTGTTTAAATATCTTCTAAACGGTGCGAGTTAGGTAGGTATGTGTAATGAGGTAAGTTGCAGGATTTCCTGTGTGTTGTCCAAATCTTTCATAATAATTATTTGTTAATGTAATAATTTATTTATTTATAAATTTTATTAAACGAAATTTAAATCGTAGAATTTCTTTTCTGAGATAAAATATGTTTCTATCCGGGTTGTTTATATAATTTCATAAAGAAAACTATATCTTATAAGGAAATGTATAATGTATGTATATATGTATACATGTGTGTGTGCTTTCATATACCCTTAATTTTGTTTATATCTTGAGAATTAAGAATCGTAACCACAAACTATAATTATGTTTTCGAAATGATTTTTGATGGAGAATGTATTCATGCAAGGAAAAGATATCCATATAAGGACATCAACAAAATTTATCCTTGAAATAAGGATATGTATCAGGTGAACTGTTGAATAAATGTTTTGTCATGGATTTTGTTTTATTGTCATTATGACTTTTATTCCTTACTCATATCCTTTCTATTGTTATTAGTTTTGTTATTAACTTTTATATTTATTATTAAAATGGAACAAAAGTGAAAGTGTTTGATATACAAGAGTTTCTTAATTTCTGAAATTATATTTGACGATATAAAGAAATTGGTTGGTATTTTGTTATTTATATAATTATATGATTTTGTTTATTAATTGGTAATAAAGATATTACAATGTACCGATAATTGTGTAATTGTGTAAATGTTTCATTATAGTTTTCGTGCATTACGTGGGCGAGGTTTTATTTCCTACATTTGTTTTTATTCATTATTTACTATTTGTTGAGATTTTGTTGTTAATGTTGAAATGCTTAGATAAGGATGCGATATTAAGCTCTATTTTCTTGTTACTTTACTGAACAGTCTGGAGAAGTGATTTCAGTATGTTCTGTTTTTTGTTAGTGAGGTTCTAGGGAAAATTTACTAGGAACATAAGGTTGTGGTAAGGAGCGGCCATTTTGTATAAGCTTTTAAATAACTTTAAGCGGTATATTCTTTTATTATGTGTATATTAAAGGCCTGACGGTGCTGTCTCCTAACACAGTCAGTCATAAATAATTAAAAATTTTGAAAAAATTTACATTAGACATGACTAGAGGTACTCTCGGCGCTGGGACGTGACACTTGTCTCTGGCGATAACTCAGCTGGTGGTCGCTGTAGATTTTCCACGGTGTCGATTCCTGCGTTAATTTCCTGCAGTAGATCTCGGATGAGATCAGATGTTGGCGTAATTGTGGCGGGCTCTACCGGCGGAATGGTCTCATATTCCCGTCTGGGGAGTTGTGGAATGTGGATGGGCTCTCTTTGATAAACATCGGGGTCCGTTGGTCCGATGTCCATCCCTGGCCAGACGTCTCGTCCTTCCGGTATCGGCGAGAGGCCAGTGGATGCAGTTCCGTTTTCCGGAGGGTTTCGCGTATATGAGCGAGTGGGGCGGTATCGACTGCCCATATTGCTCATTCGACGAAGTCGTCCTAAAACTTGGGACCACTAAATGTTGCTCCACAATGCTGGCTCGTCTCCGTATTCAGACCTTTCCCTTTGATTTCCTACAAGTGACCACCCAAAAATTTTAATAAAAAAGTTTCAGGTCTTATAAGGTATCACTTACGAGACGGTGCAATGCTCTTCTTTAGCGTTTGTAGTAAGACTCTGAGGCTGCTCTTCATTAAACTGAGTGCAAGCACTCTCAGAGCATGCGTTTTTATTTTCTATTGAGGGATGGGAGGAGGTATCATTGCTCCTTTGTTTCTTACAGCAACGCTCGTGGACTTGTCTTGCCACGTCACAGATCCAGGAATTCTTGCAAGCCAAGGACAAAGCGAGCAAGAGTATCCCGAGTAATCCGATACTGCATGCAGCTGCACTATACATGGTGAAGCGTGAATTTTGCAACTTTCTTTCTTTGATTTGGCGTGCCTTTTCTACAATATCGTTAAACGATGCCTCTATATTGCTATGATTGGTTATCCAAATTTCATGCGCGGCTTCTGTGAAATTAATTTTATATTCCTTTTGGATAGGCTCATATAATTCTAGAATGCTTAAATTATTCGTGGGGATGAAATGTTGAGCGAATGTTGTAGTCTGATAAGCTGGATGACTCATAGTGGCCGTTTTCGTTCTAATTTTACATCCTTGTTGCACAGAAATTATTCCGGAATTATTTATTTCAAATTGCTTTGTTGTATGACGACAATTCAGTCGCACAATTTCTTTTTCTGTTGTAGAGTAAATCCAATTTCCCGGAGTAGTCAGAGCTTTCCAATATGTATCTTGAAGTTCCATAATTTTTATTTTACATTTATTAGGTTTTATATTTTTATTCAATAAAATCTCGATCACGACATCACAGCTTGGAGTCTGCCTTATCTTTTTCAAGAGGAACGTAGCTGGGCAAATAAAGACACTGTCTGTCGGATGCTATGCATTCCTCTAGCTCTCCTTGACGGAATTCGTAGAAATTATCGGCGTCTTCATTTAATGCTATATGCGTTATCTCGGTTTCAATTGTTGCAAATTTTGTTGTGTCAAATGACTGTCTAACGGGTAATGGTATTGATTTATAAAGTTTATATTTTCCAGGTGTTAGCAATGGAATTTGCAAAATATAAACAAGACGATTTTGTAGATATGCAACGTGCAGGGTAGAAATTTTTATTAACCGATCGATTCCCTCTTTATTAATAGCTACAGGAAATTCAGCATACGGAATTTGTTCTTGAATGTGTTTAGAATTTTTTATTAAATATTGTGGCGATATTATTCGTGGATGTATTAATCCTTGTTTTCCGAATAATATTCCGTCTATTAGAATATTCAAATCGATTTCATGTTCTAATATTGCTATATTTATATCCTCTATTACTCGTTCGATATCGTCATTAATTTTATTTCGAATAATTACGTCGGTTACATTCTTATATTTTTCATCTATATACTGTCGAAGATCGGCTAGCTTTTTATCTTCAGGGTCACGTTGTACAGTTCCCCGAAACGTGAGCGCGTTGCGATAGTTTGATTGATAAGTAGCGTCGCAAGATCGTTGGTTTTATTTTCGACATGTTCTATCGCATTATTAATATAATAAAAATCTTCTGCAGTTAGTGTTCCAAATAAAATTTTACTCAATTGCCCGATGAATTCTAGAGGAGCTCTTTTCATTCGTGATCCTATGAGCAATTCATGAATATGAAATTTATATTGCTTTATTTTATTAATTTTCCTTGTTAATTCTGCGAGTTGTTTTCGACCAGTACTACATGTATATGGAATTTGGTCGCATTGCAGTTTCGTTCGGTTTATTTCACGTTGAAGTCCTTCGGATACGCCTATGACGTCATCTAAATTGATGTACATTATCATTTTCCAAGATATATCTGACGTGCGCAGCTCGCCTAACGCCTCGTAGAATATTCCCGGATTATTTTTTAATTCCGTTATTGAATATTCGTTTTCCCTCATCCCTGATCTGGAATGCGAGCAGGCTTTGTTCTATTTACATGTATAATTTTGGTTTTATTTCGAGAGATTAAAATTTTTATATCATTATTTTCTAAGACTTCTATTATTTTGTACGGGCCGGTATATATTCATCATCAAATTTATGACTCTTTTTCGGCTTTAACAAATAAATAAAATCTCCCTCCTTATATCTTTGTGTTTTTAATTTTCGATCATAATAGTATTTATAACATTCTTTAGAGTTGCCTAAATTTGATGCTGCCAATTTCCTTAAATCTGCTAATTTGTCGATTAATTCATTCACGTAATCATTATAAGTTTCAAAATCGTCATCATTTTTTATTTGAGAAGGTAAACGTGCTATTTTTCCAAATACTAATTCATAAGGAGTAAATTTCGTTCCCTCGTGTACGCTAGTATTATACGAAAACATAGCATGCTCGAGCCAATTATCCCAATCTCGCTCGTTGGTAATATAATGCTTTAGATATTCGGTTAATACATGGTGACTTCGTTCTATCGAACCATTTGATTGCGGATGAAAGGTGGATGTACGATATTGTTTAATTTTGAAATATTTTGCAAATTTCTTCATCATAGAACTCGTGAAATTTGATCCTTGATCCGTCAATATTGCTTTGGGGCTACCGAATTGACAGATAAAGCGTCGAGTAAATGCTTTTGCAATTTCCTCTGAATTTGTCTGTACGAGAGGCACGACAATGGAATATTTTGTTAGCAAATCCTGAATAGTTAAAATATATTCATTGTCATTTTCTGTTATAGGTAGCGGTCCTAGAATATCCATTGAAACTTTGTCGAATGCGTCGACAGGTGTATCGGTTATTATCATTGGCTGTTTTGTTTTTACGCGTACTAATTTTTTCTTTTGACAGCTATTGCAAGCTTGAATATAATTTTCAACTTGTTTTTTCATGTTATGTCAATAATATTTGTGACGTATCCACGCCACTGTCTTCGCGATTCCCTTGTGTCCTCCGACACTGGATTCATGACATTCATGTATAATATGCAATCTCTCTTCTAGGTTCGGTATGCATATTTGTCCCTTACATATTGTTATCTGTATATTAGTATTTAGGAATGTTAATTGCATAATGTTGCGTATTCTAAACCATGGCACATTGATATTACTTTTACTCTGCGATATATCTGCGTGTAAAATATTCGATCGTATCATTTCACTTTTTAATTTTTTAAAGGCGTTTACAATATCATTTTCTCTTATTTTATTATTTAATTCTTCTTTAATTATTAATCCGAATATTTTTCTATTGTTCCTGTCCATGGTTAATACATATCCAATTATTCCTTTAAAATTTGAAGGTCTTTGATATAATTTTCTCTCTATTAATTCCTGACCTATTTCGTCTACCGGTTCTCCTTTTGTGTTTACAAAACATATTATATTATTATTTTTCATCCAAATGTGGTCTCGTGATTCTAAAGTATTGATTGGAACTTCAGGATTTCTTTGATTTTTGGTTTTGATTTTTCCTTGATTATTTTATTCTTTTTCGCAGACTTTTTATTTATCTTTTTATTAAAAGACATTGGCTTAGATAATTTTTGTATTTTTCTATTTTTATTCTTACTCTTCTCTAATGAGCGTGGTTTAGCTTTACGAGAAGGTGGTGAAAATATTTCTTCCGATTCGGTTTTATCGATATTATCGCTTGGCGTTTTTGGATTTCGATAATTCATGGGACTATTCTCAATTTCAAATTCCATTCGTTCGCTACTGGATGAAATTTCCATCGCTTGGATTTCGTCTTTATTTAAAGGGATATTTTCCTCTAATATTTGGATAGAATCAGTATTTTTTAATTTTGATTGTGATCTTTTTATTTTTTCGTGTTGCGTTCCTATAGAAATTTTAGGGGGTGAATGGACATCAACTTTCAATTCTATATTTCTTTCAACTTTAAAACTATCGCTTGAATGTGTTGCAATATCCATAGGTTCTTCTTCTAAATATTTATTTTTATGCGTATTTTTATTAGGTTTCTTTTTATATGGATCACCTGTTGTATTGTGCCTACTCGCGCACTTGCGCGTTGCTGCAACGGCGCTGTAGTCCATCGGCGTTTCCACTTCCTGACGCTGTCGCGTGGCGGCGTCGTCATCGGTATGACGCTTGACCGAATCACGCCCTTCAGCCGTATTCACAGGCCTCGCCATTTCCTTAACGTTGTCGTGGTTTTAGTATATTTTCAGAACTCGAAGTTTTAGAAGGCTTCCGTTTTTTTCTTCTTCGTTGCAGTTTGCGATGTTCCAGATTCGATGAGCTACTCTCTCGCTTTTTCTTTTCTCCCTTTCTAATAATTCCTGAGCCATCGGTTTCATAATCAATATCATCATAATATGATGCTGTACTGTATCACTGTCGTTGCTTTCTAAGTCAGCTATAAATTTACTTCTGAGCGGTTCTTTTAATTCATCATCCGAATCTTCATAAGGGGATAATTCTTCAGGTCTTAATTTTTTGTGTGGTGCGGGATTTCCAGATCCCTCACTATCCCACATTCTTTTAAATTTTGGATGTGAAATTTTTTGTTTTTTATAATCGGTTTCCATGGAACCTTCGCTTGAAGATCGTGCACGTTTTGCTTGTAGAGGAAATATATTTTTAATATTTTCCGTAGGATTTCGTGATAAAGCGTCGGCGTTTTTATTTTTCTTTCCCGGTTTGTATTTTATTTGATAATCATATTCCGCTAATTTAAGCCTCCATCGCATTAATCTCGAGGTAGGATCAGCTATTGAATTTAACCATTCTAGTGGTTTATGATCCATTACTAATGTGAATTTTCGGCCATAAATATAGGGGCGAAAATGTTTTACTGCATAAATCAGTGCTAATAATTCTTTTTCTGTTGCTGAGTATCTCGTTTCTGCGTCGCTTAAAACTCGAGAAGTATATGCTATTGGAAGATCATTTCCTACTTTTCCTTGACTTAATATAGCTCCAATTGCATATCCAGATGCATCTGTTGTTATAATAAACGGTTCATTAAAATTTGGATACTGTAATATCGGTTCTGAACATAAAGCGTTCCGCAACTCATCAAATGCTTCTTGTTGTTTTCGTTGCCAATCAAAAGCAACTGATTGTTTTGTTAAATCAGATAAAGGCTTAGCAATCTTGGAAAAGTTTTCAATAAATCTTCTATAATATCCTGCAAGTCCAAGGAACTGTTTAATATTCTTTCGTGTTTTGGGCCTAGGGAAATTTTTCACAGCGCTTATCTTTCTTGGATCTGGCCGTATGCCATCTTCAGATATTATGTGTCCCAGATATGCTACTTCTTTCTTCAAAAATTCGCATTTATCAGGTTGCAAATATAAATTAGCTTTAGTAAGTCGTTTCATAAGTCTATGAAATTTTGTTTCATTTTCTTGAAGTAAGCGGGCGTAAATTACTATATCATCAAGATATACGAACAACTCTATTCCTTGTAATCCTGTCAAAACTTGATCCATTAGTCTCTGAAATGTAGCAGGAGCATTCTTTAGTCCAAACGGCATACGATTATATTCAAAATGTCCATACGGCGTTGAAAATGCGGTTTTATGTTTATCTGTTTCGTCTATAGGAATTTGATGAAAACCAGATGCTAGATCAAATACAGAGAAGTATTTTGCACTTCCGAATTGATCTAATATGTCAACGATATTTGAAAGAGGATAAGCGTCTCCGATAGTCTTTTCATTTAAAGCACGGAAATCTATTACTAGACGCCATTTTTTATTTCCTAGGGAATCATCCTTTTTGGGAACAATCCATAATGGTGAATTGTAAGGCGAACTTGATAGTTCTATAACACCTTTATCCAGCATCTCGTCCACCTGTCTTCGTATTTCCTCCTTGTGTATTTGAGGATAACGATATTGCTTGACATTAATCGGACGATCATCGGTGGTAAATATTCGGTATTTAAAAACATTTGTCGCGCCTAAAGGTTCTCCTGGCAAATGAAATCTTTCCGCATGGGATGTTACTAGGCTAGTGGCACTAGTGACTTCCTCCTCGTTCAAATGATCGAGACGTAGTAATTGCAATATTTTATTAATACGTTCATCGTCGTTATCTCGTTTATTACTAAAATTTTCCTTAATCTCTTCTCTTATCTCTTCGAATGGATATATCTTTACAGTAGGGATCGCTAATTCTATATCCTCATCCGACGAGTTAACAGCATATAAATGCGCTATTCCGTGATGATTTGATACGATGGCGTTACCTAAGTACACCTGCGGTCCTGTGTTTAACTTTGGAATATATCTATTTTTTATTTCTGGATTGGTGATTCGTACAAATATTTGTTTTCGCGTCCTAGCGGGAAGAATAACGGTCTCATCATTATGAAAATAATATGGCTTGCCATTTACGATCAGACTTGCCCTCAGGTAGTCTACGGTTCCTCGTTGGCTCTTAAAGAATTCAGTGCCCAAAATTCCATCCTGTCGAATAGGGAATTTATCCGTGATTACATGGAATAATATGTCGATGTCGAAAATGCGTACTTTTGTTACGCCTATCGTACGAGTTCGACCTTTAGTTATTCCATTTAGTTCAAACACCATTTTGGTATCGATGGGCATATTTTCATGAAGACAGGTTTCTTTTATTATATTAATATCAGAACCTGTATCTATCATAAAGTTTGCTCATTCGTCAACCACATTTTTGCTTGGTAGTATAACGGATTGTGGTTTCCCAATTTTATTACACTGGCGTTTCCTCGCGGTTCTCGTTCGGAGTTACCAGGCGCACTCGTGGGCGTTCGTTCAGCGCTGCGCCGACTCGCTGTGCTCGCTCTCGGAGCTTCTTGCGGTCTGTTACGTTGAGAATTTTCAAGAATTCGATTTTCCAACATTCGGTTTCCGATTCGATTTTCTTGATTTCTCACATTATTGTTGTACTGCCTTTTTCGACATTGTTCCAAGCTATGCCCTGGTATTTTGCAATATCGACAAATTAATCCCATATTTCTTGAAGTAGGGAAATTTTGTCGGTTGTTTTGATTAATATTATAATTTTGATTTCGCGGCTTTACATTGATTCCCGGGTTTCGTGGGTTTAGAATTCGTGGTTGTTCTGCATTCGTTCTGCATTCAGCTCGCGTATGACCAAGATTTTTACAAAAAGAACAGACCTTAGGCTGCCATTGTACGTGCGAAATCTGAGCGAGGGGATTAAAAGTACTACACGACTGAGAATTGTATCCAAGACAATTATTACACCTTATAGACTGCAATAATCCCTCTGTTATTCTCATACGTTGCATATGCTCGTTATATTCGCTTTCAGCTTTTATGGCAGATTCTATTGCGTTGTTTAATGTTCCCGGTTCTTGTGGGTGGTTTCGCGTATATTCGCGTATATATATCCATTTTTAATCCAGTTGAGAAATTTCTCACAACATTGGTTTCTGCCGAATTTACGAATTGGATAGCTTGGTTCGAATTTTCAGTTTGGTAGCAAGATTTTAGTTGTTGTAAAATCATAAATACTCTGCTACCGTAATCTATCACAGACTCATCCGGATATTGCGTTATTTTAGAAAGCTCTCCGTGCAATTGTGACGTAGAATAAACAGGTGCGAATCGCGTTTTCAAGACAGCCAATAAGGATTCGATGTCGTTATATTCTCCGCTTAAAGCCACTCTCAATGCTGGTCCGACTAATTTATTTTTAATCATTTGAACTAATCCATATTCCGCACTTGGAGAGACCATATTTCGAGCATGCAGACAACTAGCGAATTGCGAATTGCGATACAAGCATATTTTTCCCGTTTTTCGAACGGGAGAATTGTCTCGGAAGCATCACGTAAACTGGTATATGGCATATTCGCATTCATACGACGGTTTTGTGTTAACGTCATCATTAACGTTTATATCGCCTATCTGACGAGTCAAAGAGTCTACCTCGTGATCAACCATTTTTATTGTTATGTAATTAAAATTTTATAACGGATTTTTACAAATACCGAACGATTTCGAGTCTTGTTACAATTATAAATGATAATTTTGACTTACATGTGAGTCGCAGTAAAGTAAAGCAAGACAAGCGTACGCAATTCCATAATCGAGAGTTCTGATCGCAGTTCAATCCCCGCTATCACTTGCTTGAAAATCTCCTCTTCAATTCTTCGTGAGATGAGGAATATTCCACAAGATTCGGCTATCCCAGATAGTGAAGGATCTCACCGAGTTTTGGATATCCCAGTAAATGAGGGATCCCATCGCTGCCACCAAAAAGTATTTTGTCTTCGTGTAACATCCTGATAGATCGGACGGAACCGAAATCAACAGATCCTCGACCGCTACACTCACACGTTATTTGTGAGATTTTTTTCCATGCAATTAAGAGGGTAAAACCAGGTATAGCTTAGAACAATGTCGAAAAAGGCAGTACAACAATAATGTGAGAAATCAAGGAAATCAAATCGGAAACCGAATGTTTGAAAATCGAATTCTTGAAAATTCTCAACGTAACAGATCACAAGAAGCTCCGGGAAACTGAGAGTGGGCACAGCGAGTCGGCGCAGCGCTAAACGAACGCCCGCGAGTGCGCCTGGTAACTCCGAACGAGAACCGCGAGGAAACGCCAGTGTAATAAACGTCGCATGTAATAAAATTGGGAAACCACCTTCCGTTATACTACCAAGCAAAAGTTTGGTTGACGAACGAGCAAACTTTATGATAGATACGGGTTCTGATATTAATATAATAAAAGAAACCTGCCTTCATGAAAACATGCCCATCGATACCAAAATGGTGTTTGAACTAGGAATAACTAAAAGTCGAACTCGTACGATAGGCATAACAAAAGTACGCATTTTCGACGTCGACATACTATTCCATGTAGTCACGGATAAATTCCCTTTTCGACAGGATGGAATTTTGGGTACTGAATTCTTTAAGAGCCAACGAGCAACCGTAGACCCGAGGGCAAGTCTGATCGTAAATGACAAGCCATATTATTTTCATAATGATGAGACCGTTATTCTTCCCGCTAGGACGCGAAAACAAATATTTGTACGAATCGCCAATCCAGAAATAAAAAATGGATATATTCCAAAGTTAAACGCAGGACCGCAGGTGTACTTAGGTAACGCCGTCGTATCAAATCATCACGGAATAGCACATTTATATGCTGTTAACTCGTCGGATGAGGATATAGAATTAGCGATCCCTACTGTAAAGATATATCCATTCGAAGAGATAAGAGAAGAGATTAAGGAAAATTTTAGTAATAAACGAGATAACGACGATGAACGTGTTAATAAAATATTGCAATTACTACGTCTCGATCATTTGAACGAGGAGGAAGTCAGGAAGAGTGCCACTAGCCTAGTAACATCCCATGCGGAAAGATTTCATTTGCCAGGAGAACCTTTAGGCGCGACAAATGTTTTTAAACACCGAATATTTACCACCGATGATCGTCCGATTAATGTCAAGCAATATCGTTATCCTCAAATACACAAGGAGGAAATACGAAGACAGGTGGACGAGATGCTGGATAAAGGTGTTATAGAACTATCAAGTTCGCCTTACAATTCTCCATTATGGATTGTTCCCAAAAAGGATGATTCCCTAGGAAATAAAAAATGGCGTCTAGTAATAGATTTCCGTGCTTTAAAGGAAAAGACTATCGGAGACGCCTATCCTCTTTCAAATATCGTTGACATATTAGATCAACTCGGAAGTGCAAAATACTTCTCTGTATTTGATCTAGCATCTGGTTTTCATCAAATTCTTATGGACGAAACAGATAAACATAAAACCGCATTTTCAACGCCGTATGGACATTTTGAATATAATCGTATGCCGTTCGGACTAAAGAATGCTCCTGCTACATTTCAGAGACTAATGGATCGAGTTTTGACAGGATTACAAGGAATAGAGTTGTTCGTATATCTTGATGATATAGTAATTTACGCCCGCTTACTTCAAGAAAATGAAACAAAATTTCATAGACTTATGAAACGACTTACTAAAGCTAATTTATATTTGCAACCTGATAAATGTGAATTTTTGAAGAAAGAAGTAGCATATCTGGGACACATAATATCTGAAGATGGCGTACGGCCAGATCCAAGAAAGATAAGCGCTGTGAAAAATTTCCCTAGGCCCAAAACACGAAAGAATATTAAACAGTTCCTTGGACTTGCAGGATATTATAGAAGATTTATTGAAAACTTTTCCAAGATTGCTAAGCCTTTATCTGATTTAACAAAACAATCAGTTGCTTTTGATTGGCAATGAAAACAACAAGAAGCATTTGATGAGTTGCGAAACGCTTTATGTTCAGAACCGATATTACAGTATCCAAATTTTAATGAACCGTTTATTATAACAACAGATGCATCTGGATATGCAATTGGAGCTATATTAAGTCAAAGAAAAGTAGGAAATGATCTTCCAATAGCATATACTTCTCGAGTTTTAAGCGACGCAGAAACGAGATACTCAGCAACAGAAAAAGAATTATTAGCACTGATTTAGGCAGTAAAACATTTTCGCCCCTATATTTATGGCCGAAAATTCACATTAGTAATGGACCATAAACCACTAGAATGGTTAAATTCAATAGCTGATCCTACCTCGAGATTAATACGATGGAGGCTTAAATTAGCGGGATATGGTTATCAAATAAAATACAAACCAGGAAAGAAAAATAAAAACGCCGACGCTTTATCACGAAATCCTACGGAAAATATTAAAAATATATTTCCTCTACAAGCAAAACGTGCATGATCTTCAAGCGAAGGTTCCATGGAAGCCGATTATACAAAACAAAAAATTTCACATCCAAAATTTAAAAGAATGTGAAAAAGTGAGGGATCTGGAAATCCCGCACCATACAAAAAATTAAGAATTATCCCCTTATAAAGATTCGGATGATGAATTAAAAGAACCGCGCAGAAGTAAATTTATAGCTGATTTAGAAAGCAGCGACAGTGATAGTACAGCATCATATTAGCATTATTATGATACTGATTATGAAACCGATGGCTCAAGAATTATTAGAAAGGGAGAAAAGAGAAAGCGAGAGAGTAGCTCGTCGAATCTGGAACATCGCAAACTGCAACGAAGAAGGAAAAAACGGAAGCCTTCTAAAACTTCAAGTTCTGAAGGAACAGTGAAACATCGTGACAACGTTAAGGAAATGGCGAGTCCTGTGGATACGGCTGAAGGTCAAGCGTCATACCGATGACGACGCCGCCACGCGACAGCGTCAGAAAATGGAAACGCCGATGGACTACAGCGCCGTTGCAGCAACGTGCAAGCGCGCGGGCAGAGACAATACAACGGGTGATCCATATAAAAAGAAACCTAATAAAAATATGCATAAATATAAATATTTAAAAGAAGAACTTATGGATATTGCCACACATTCAAGCGATAGTTTTAAAGTTGAAAGAAATATAGAAGTGAAAGTTGATGTCCATTCACCCCCTAAAATTTTTATAGGAACGCAACACGAAAAAATAAAAAGGTCACAATCAAAATTAAAAAATACTGATTCTATCCAAATATTAGAGGGAAATATCCCTTTAAATAAAGATGAAATCCAAGCGATGGAAATTTCATCCAGTAGCAAACGAATGGAATTTGAAATTGAGAATAGTCCCATGAATTATCGAAATCCAAAAACGCCAAGCGATAATACCGATAAAATCGAATCGGAAGAAATATTTTCACCACCTTTTCATAAAGCTAAACCACGTCCATTAGAGAAGAGTAAGAATAAAAATAGAGAAATACAACAGTTATTTGAGCCAATGTCTTTTAATAAAAAGATAAATAAAAAGCCTGCGAAAAAGAATAAAATAATCAAGGAAAAATCAAAACCAAAAATCAAAGAAATCTCTGAAGTTCCAATCAATACTTTAGAATCACGAGACTACATTTGGATGAAAAATAATAATATAATATTCTACCGGTTCCCCTTTCGTGTTTACAAAACACGAAAGGGGAACCGGTAGACGAAATAGGTCAGGAATTAATAGAGGGAAAATTGTATCAAAGACCCTCGAATTTTAAAAGAATAATTGAACATGTATTAACTATGGACAGAAACAATAGAAAAATATTCGGATTAATAATTAAAGAAGAATTAAATAATAGAATAAGAGAAAATAATATTGTAAACGCCTTTAAAGAATTAAAAAATGAAATGATACGATTTTGAAACTTATAATGATTACGTGAATGAATTAATTGACAAATTAGCAGATTTAAGGAAATTGGCAACATCAAATTTAGGCAACTCTAAAGAACATTATAAATACTATTATGATCGAAAATTAAAATCACAAAGATATAAGAAGAGAGATTTTATTTATTTATTAAAACCGAAAAAGAGTCATAACTTTGATGATGAATGTACTGGCCCGTACGAAATAATAGAAGTCTTAGAAAATAATAATATAAAAATTTTATTCTCTCGAAATAAAACCAAAATTACATGTAAATAGAACAAAGCCTGCTCGCATTCCAGATCAGGGATGACGAAGAATGAACATTCAATAACGGAATTAAAAAATAATCCGGGAATATTCTACGAGGCATTAGGCGAAACGTGCAATTGACTGTTATCAATGTCGACAATATGTGATTGAGCGACAAGGTCGAGTTGACCACCTGGTATATACGACGTTATGTGAGATAGTTATTCCATATGAGATACTGTAACATGCGTCGCGATAACACGCAAGGCTATCTAGCAGCGGACAATGACCGCGCGTACATATATATAACAACACTAAATTGTTATATAAGTAACATCTTTTGCATTACTACATAATTATATAACCGCATATTACTTGTTATAAATCATTATATTATACATTCAACTATTATATTATAAGCGAATACACACACACACATATATATATATATAAAATATATATATATATATATGTAATAAATAAAACATTAGTTATTATATATATATATATATAAAGTTCGGAGACCGAACTTCTCCACGGATGGAGATGTCACGTCCCAGCGCCGAGAGTACCTCTAGTCATGTTCAGTGTAAATTTTTCAAAAATTTTTAATTATTTATGACTGACTGTGTTAGGAGACAGCACCGTCAAGCCTTTGGTATACACATAATAAAAGAATATATCGCTTAAAATTATTTAAAAGTTTATACAAAATAGCTGCTCCTTACCACAACCTTATGGCTACTATAGCCTTAATGTTCCTAGTAAATTTTCCCTAGAACCAAAACAGAACATACCGAAATCACTTCCGGACTGTTCAGTAAAGTAACAAAGAAAATAAAGCCTAATACTGCATCCTTAGCATTTTAATGTTAACAACAAAATCTTAACAAATTAATATAAAATAGTAAATAACGAATAAAAAAACAAATGTAGGAAATATAACCTCGCCCACGTAATGCACAAAAACTATAACAAAACAATTATCGGTACATTGTAATATTTTTTATTAACAATTATATAAATAAACAAAATCATATTATTAACCAACCAATTTTTTTATATCGATTATATATCAATTATAACTTCAGAAACTAAGAAACCTTTGTATATCAAACCTTTCACTTTTGTTCCATTTTAATAATAAATATAAAAGTTAATAACAAAATTAATAACAATGGGATGTGAATAAGGAATAAAAGTCATAATGACAATATAACAAAATCCATGACAAAAAATTTATTCAACAGTTCACTTGATACATATCCTTATTTCAAGGATAAATTTTGTTGATGTGCTTATATGGATATATTTTCTCTATATAAATACATTCTCCATCGAAAATCCTTCCGAAAACATAAATACAGTTTGTGGCTACGACTTCTTAATTCTCAAGATATAAACAATATTATGGCATAAAACAAAATTATGGGTATATGAAAGCACGCACACATATATACATATATACATAATTGCACATTCCCTCGTAAGAAACAGTTTTCTTTATGAAATTATATAAACAATCCCGATAGAAACATATTTTATCTCAGAAAAGAAATCATCAGAAATTAAATCTACGATTTAAATTTCGTTTAATAAAAATTATAAATAAATAAATTATTATATTAAAAAATAATTATTATGAAAGATTTAGACAACACACAGGAAATCCTGCAATTTACTTCATTATACATACCTACCTAACTCGCATCGTTTACAAGATATTTAAACAATTGTAAACTTGCTTACATACACTTACCTCAAAAACCCAAATCAGTTCAGCAGGCAAATCTCCGTATATAAACCAGTTCAACTTTTAAACACCTTCATCCTAGACTTATATTTATAATTGTTACTTCTCTTTTTTCATTAACACTAGTCCTATGACTATGACAAAAATCTTGAATATTAATGCAAATCTTGAATATTAATATGCATGGAAAACTACACTAACGATTCACCAATCACAATCAAAGCCATTTTGTACCTAAAAACATTTAATAAATAATGTATTACAAATGTAGAAAGAGTTATACTGATATATTTTAGATATACTAATTAGATATACTAATTATACGATGTAATCATTATTATTATAAAAATTGTAAAATATATCTAAAACGATATTGCGAAGATTAATATTTATTATAAAAGCTTAAATTCGAGCAAATTGTATGTTTGTTAATTGTAAGAAAGGAATTATTATAACGAAGTATAACTCTTTGAAAACAAAAATAGGTCGACCGAATAGTCACAAGTGTGACTCATGGTCAGTTTGTAAGCGAAAGTAGGCCAACGTTAAATGTCAAGGCCGCCATAATATTTTAGTACCACGAGTCATCGCTGACTCATAGCAAATAAGAAACTATCAAGAACTATCAAGAACTGGAAGGTCTTAAACGCATGAATCATAGCTCACTCATAGTGAAAGTAAGCTAACAATAGGCAAATCGTGCCAAGGTCATTTGGTAACAGGCTTTATTCAGACCTGTAGAATCATAACATTGGAATTTAGGTCACTCCTATTTCCATGTTTTGGCAACATATAAAAACCCCAAGCAATGATGCCTTTGTGCCATTTGCTCAGAAATTAACAACTTGATCAGAGATAGTTAAACAATCAGCACTTATATTTCAACTTCCACTCGCACTGGCACTCGCTCTCGCTAAATATATATATATATATATATATTGTTACGTCCGGGGGACTTCACGAATTCTTCTCTTTCGAAAAAAAAAAAAAAAAAAACGGCTGCTAATCTGTAAACGAAGCGCTTCGAATGATCTAAGGAAACCCTAAATAAATAAACAAAATTTCCTCTCGAGATATGTCTCACTATCAAAAAAAATTCTTGGGATAAACAGCTTTGTCGGCACCGACAAGTTTATGACCTACCAATAAAAAATTAATATTAACAAAAGCAAATTCCTAACGGATAAGAAACGCGTCGGATTCGAGGGTGACACTCCCCAAATTGGTGGGGAAACTAAGGGAAACGCCAATCAAGAAGAAACGATTAGTGGCCGTTGGCGGCCACACCAATGAATGATTGAGGGTGTGGGCTGGTGGAAAAATTTTTACTAACTAATTCCATCATTCGCTAGGAAATCTGGAAATACAAAAACAACCACAATTCACAGAACACCGCTCCCCTCCTTCCTCTATACTCACAATTTTCCTAAACTATCATTCGACAAGCCAACGCGGAAATCCATCACGCCCTCAGATATTCCCACCCCTTCGGAACCCTTTAAAAACCGCGACTTGGAACGGATCGCTCTCTTCCCGCTTCTCATCGCTCCACGTCTTCACGGTCGGGACCATCCGAAGTTGTCAACAAATCTTTTTTTATCAGTTAGAATCTGTGCGCGATTCTTATATTTTTCGTGTGATTCGACGATCCAGCCCAGCCATTACACTTCTCGACCATCACCAGCGGCCGCTACAATAAAAGTAAGTCCATCTTTATCACTTTTTCCCGTGGTAAACTGACAACTTGGTTCGCGACCTCTACATATTTGTCTCATTAAAACACTCCAACATTCCAAATTGGCAAGCCGCCGATTAACTCGGTGAAGCTGCCTCCCCCGATTCCACAACATTCCAACCTGGCAAGCCGCCGATTGATTCGGTGAAGCTGCCTTATCTCGATTCCTCAATTTCTCTTTCATCTGACTCTCTTTTACATAGTGAACCAAACGAACGCCATCCCGAATAGACGAACGAAACGGGCATTGCGACACCGTCGGGAGAAGTCAAATAAGCGGATTCGTCACGAAACCTGCCACGCCGAAGAACTCGCGGAGCAATTGATAGAAGTAGAACCGAGGCTAGCTAACATCTCGCTACACCAATACGCCACCGCCCTCCGCTCCGCGGCCGACTTTGAAAAACAGTGCACTCCAGAGAACTTCGACATGGAGAAGTTCTTCAATGTCGTCCGCCAATTTCCCCGCTCTCCCACCCATCCACCTTCTGGCACCTTCTTCATCAAAAGAAAGTTCAAACCCGACAGCCAGTTTTGGGATCAGATCTCAAAACACCAAATCATTGATACCATCCCTATGTATATTCCCCGTGATCCTCTTCTCTACCTCGTCCCAATCAAGACTTTCCGTAGCGCGCACCCTGATCCCCCGCCACACCTGCAATCCGATCCCATTGACATGCTCGCGATCACCAATTTTTTACCCCAATTGGAACAATTGGGTATATAAATCCAGATTTTCCTTTGTCTGTTGTCATTTACTATACTTCAAAATTTATGTATAAAATTTGTTCTGTTTCTTTTTGTAACCAGTATCTATGTATAAAATTTGTTCTGTTTCTTTTTGTAACCAGTATCTATGTATAAAATTTGTTTTTTTTCTTTTTGTAACCAGTACCTATGTATAAAATTTGTTCTGTGTGACGTCCTGGGAGGTCCTGGTAGATCGGACGGGGCCGAAGTCAACAGATCCTCGACAGCTACACTCACACGTTATTTGTGAGTGTTTCTTTTCCATGCGGTTAAGAGGGTAAAACTTCAGGATTAGATACTGCGAAGGAAGTAGGTAACAGGAATATCGAAATGACTTTTATTTTCAGGAAAGAGTTTTCGATTTTGGGAATAAGGAATAATACAATATCACACTTGTGGTATTTGAATTGGAATTTATTTACTTTTATAAATGATAGGTATATATATATATATATATATATATATATATTTAGCGAATGCGAGTGGAAGTACAAGTGCAAAAATGTACGTGCGCGTACAAGTGCGAATGCGAACAAAATGTAAGTGTCCGTGGATGTGAATCGCGAGTGGGTACGAATGAATGAATGCGTGAATGCCTGCGCGAAAAAGAGGCCCCGGTATCGTCGCTTGAGGTTTTTATATGTTGCCAAAACATGAAAGTAGGGGTGACCTAAATTCCAATGTTATGATTCTACAGGTCTGAATAAAGCCTTTCATTATGAGTCAGCTATAATTCACGCATTTAAGACCTTCTAGTTGTCCTTGACATAGTTTTCTATTGGTCGATTTAGTCTACATTTGCTATGAGTCAGCGATGACTCGTGGTACTAAAGTATTATGGCGGCCATGACATTTAACGTTGGCCTACTTTTGCTTACAAACTGACCATGAGTCACACTTGTGACTAAGTATTATGGTGGCCTTGACATTTAACATTGGCTTATTTTTATTTTCAAAGAGTTATACTTCGTTATAATAATTCCTTTCTTATAATTAACAAACATACAATCTGCTCGAATTTAAGCTTTTATAATAAATATTAATCTTCGCAATATCGTTTTAGATATATATACTTTACAATTTTTATAATAATAATGATTAAATCATATAATTAGTATATCTAAAATATATCAGTATAACTCCTTTTATATTTGTAATACATCATTTATTATATATTTTCAGGTACAAAATGGCTCTGATTGTGATTGATTGAATCATTAGGGTAGTTTTCCATGCATATTAATATTCAAGATTTTTGTCATAGCCATAGGATTAGTGTTAATGAAAAAAGGGAAGTAACAATTATAAACATAAGTCTAGGATGAAGGTTTCTAGAAGTTGAATTGGTTTATATACGGAGATTTGCCTGCTGAACTGATTTGGGTTTTTGAGGTAAGTGTATGTAAGCAAATTTACAATTGTTTAAATATCTTGTAAACGATGCGAGTTAGGTAGATATGTATAATAAGATAAATTGCAGGATTCCCTGTGCCCTGTCCAAATTCTTTATAATAATTATTTGTTAATATAATAATTTATTTATTTATAAATTTTATTAAACGAAATTTAAATCGTAAAATTTCTCTTCTGAGATAAAATATGTTTCTATCGTGGTTGTTTATATAATTTCATAAAGAAAACTGTTTCTTACGAGGGAATGTGCAATTATGTATATATGTATATATGTGTGTGTGTGCTTTCATATACCCTTAATTTTGTTTATATCTTGAGAATTAAGAATCATAACCACAAACTGTATTTATGTTTTCGAAAAGATTTTCGATGGAAAATGTATTTATACAGAGAAAATATATCCATATAAGGACATCAACAAAATTTATCTTTGAAATAAGGATATGTATCAGGTGAACTGTTGAATAAATGTTTTGTCATGGATTTTGTTATATTGTCATTATGACTTATATTCCTTATTCACATCCTTTCTATTGTTATTAATTTTGTTATTAACTTTTATATTTATTATTAAAATGGAATAAAGATGAAAGGTTTGATATACAAAGGTTTCTTAGTTTCTGAAGTTATATTTGACGATATAAAGAAATTGGTTGGTTAATAATATGATTTTGTTTATTTATATCATTGTTAATAAAAATATTACAATGTACCGATAATTGTTTTTATAGTTTTCGTGCATTACGGGCGAGGTTATATTTCCTACATTTGTTTTTTATTCATTATTTACTATTTTATATTAATTTGTTAAGATTTTGTTGTTAATATTGAAATGCTTAGATAAGGATGCGATATTAAGCTTTATTTTCTTTGTTATTTTACTGAACAGTCCGGAGAAGTGATTTCGATATGTTCTGTTTTTGTTAGTGAGGTTCTAGGGAAAATTTACTAGGAATATTAAGGCAGTAGTAGCGCCATAAGGTTGTGGTAAGGAGCGGCCATTTTGTATAAACTTTTAAATAATTTTAAGCGATATATTCTTTTATTAAATGTATAGGAAAGGTTTGACGGTGCTGTCTCCTAACACAGTCAGTCATAGATAATTAAAATTTTTGAAAAATTTATACTGAACATGACTAAAGGTATTCTCGGCGCTGGGACGTGACACTGAGCGGCCCTAAAGTTACGCGCCTATATGAATAAAGTTTGAATTTCGTATTTTTAAATTGTACTGAATTTGTTTTTGGATTGAACGCAGTTATGTATTTCCAAATGAAATCTGCTCCTAGGATCGCATCGTATTCCATTGGCGCATTATCTCGCACTATATATACGGGGTGTCGTACCTTTTTTCGCGACAGTTGAACCATAATATGTGTCTTGCCCAATGTTCTTATTTCATGCCCTGTTATGCCTGTTAACTTAGTTTTCTCTTCATAGATTAGGACGTGATCTAGTAGATGTTTTAATTTTATTATTGTTGCTGATGCGCCCGTATCAAATAGGAAATTTATTTTTCTTTCTGTGGCTTCTGTAATCGGTAATGTGATCGCATTTAGTCCGCTATTAGCGAGCGATTCCCTTGACGTGTGCCACGCAATACTCTGATGCGGGACGCGGGACGGTCGTTTACTTTCGCCGGTTTACTTTCGCTCTTTTTACTTTTAAAATTCTTCGCGGAATTTTCTCTTCGCGAATTCGAAAAAATTTTTTCTGAATTTTTTCTACTATTTTCCAGTTTTCCATTCAGAATCCAACATTCGTGGCGCAAATGTCCTATCTTTTTACAATAGCTACATTGTTTTTCAATAGTATTTATTCGTGGTTGTCCTTCCGGCTTAGGCAGGATATATCTATTCGTGAAACGAGTAATTCTGCAATCGTGCTCATAATAACCGATTTTTCCGCATTTATTGCAATGTGGGTTTTGTGATTGCGTTTTAATTATTGGCCGATTTCGATAGGTTAGCGTTCGCGTGCTAGGTCCTCGAGTTTTTTCTTCCGCGGTTACTCCTGCGATCGCTTCCTGTATCGTTTGATATCGCTGCGATCGTACAATCAATTTAATTTCTTCATGTAAACCGTTCTGGTAATTGTAGAGCGCTTGCTCTTTTATATTTTCTAAAATCGCTCGTTGCTGCTTGACCGTATGATTTTTTCCTTCTTCCATGGATTCGTATAATTCCATGGCTATATTGTCTGTTATGGCTATATCGTCCGAATTCTTGTGCATTCTCGTTTGGTTTTTATTTAAGCGAGTTAAATTCGAGTTGTGCGGTTTGCTTAAATATTCCTTTTCTAGTTCTCGTTTTAACTGTTCGAAGTTTATTATATCTCGCGTATGGAAATCCATCATGGCCTTGTCTTTGAATTTAGTGCAAAGAATGGCTTCTAATAGAGAATGTTCATTTGCGGGATGTATATTTTTTATCGCGTACGTACTTGCATTTAAAAATTCGTACACGCGTCCTCGTGACGTGCCATCGATCTCTGGGATCATGTTACGCGCGTCTTTCAATGTGAGGAATGCCAATGCATTTTCCGGCTGGTTTCGTATATCTTGATACGAACGTCCGTAAGTTAAATCTAACGGGTGTGGCAAAAAATCCTGGGAGATTCTCGTTCGTTCATCCATAGATAATGTGTCTGCCGGCTTAATCCGTTCACTTGTACGCGAAGTTCGCGTATTTCATCCATCAGTTCACGAAGTATAATGTTTTCGTTGTGCGTTAATTATGACGGTTTGTTCGATTTTCTTGCGGTCCATGTCTATCGACACGCCAGCACGATATCGAATGCCATAGTTGCAAAATTTCGTTGTCGATTTCGTTCTGTTGTTCGACGGGTGAGTGGGCCATTTTGTTTATTAATGTATGTTAGTGATTGGTGTATGTTAGAAGAGTTAAATATACTTCCGTCTCGTAATTTGTTCGTGTGTGTTGCGTGCCTTGTACGTGTGTGTTAATGTGAGAGTCGTTCGATTCGAGCAAGCTATAATTCTTTTCGTCGTACGGGAATTCGGTTATTACGTGGACGTCTTCGTCATTATCGTAATACACGGCGCACGTTATCGCGTATTTCTTTTAACGCGTTTCTCGCGGTATTTATCGCGGAGATAGCGGAAATTTTACGGGGTTGTTTGTTGGCCCGCGATTTTGGCCAGGTCGCATTCGCTAAGCTGTCCTTCGCTGCGGACATTCGCTTTACAAAATATGGTTTTCTCTTACTTACATTAGAAGACAGATTGAATACACTCGCATGGTCGCTGTTTGTGCTGGCGTGTCAATTGGTTGCGTGTAGTAGTGCGTGTCGGTGAAGCATCCTTGCTGCCTGGTGTCAATGTACACGGTCGGCGCTGGCTGGCTCTTGGTGCTCATGGACTCTCTGATCATTGCTCCGCTGCCACTGGACACTCGTAGGTCGTAGGTCGGCACTCTGCTGATTTTTACACTACACTGCTACAATTTTCGTGGACGGCTTATTTTTTGACGGGGCCTTTTCCGTCTACCTGTTTCCTACAGGTCTTATATTTCCGATTTACAAAAAATTTAATTCTTCTGCCTGCAGCTTGTAATCTATTACTGTAGGTCTTAGTTTTGTTTTTTCAAGAAAATTTTTCCCTTTTTCTGCCCGTAATGCAGTACGTCGGGGCTTACTCTTTTGATTTTGCTGGCTTGATCAACGATGATCTTCTCAAGTTGTTGTTCTTAGGGATGGTTTTGACAATCCCACCGCTGCCACCAAAATGTTGTACCCCGGATGGGCTACGATGTTAATATTAGGGATAGTCGGGTTCGTTAAGCCTAAGGAGTTGGGACTCCGAGCAGGATCAAAAGAATGTAGGGATCTTTTTGAATTCACTAACACATATTTTCTTTATTTTAATTGATTTATTCTCACAAGTGCACAGATGCCTAATATATTAACGATTATATTTTACACACGATTAAACGTCGTCGGGTGACTCGGTGCGTATCGCGTTACTCTGGCGGCCGACGACCGAATGTGTCACCTGAAATGCTGATAGTACGGCTCGCGTGAACTTCGCTACGAGATTCGATAATATCTCGTGCAATTATTATAAGTCCGATTCCGGACGACATGTAATTTTCGACTCTCCCGACTCTGCCTTGTATGGTCGATTATATAAACTGGTCGATGCCCGATCAGTATTCTGATCGGTTGCGTCGATTGATCGCGTGATATTGATTAATCATCAAATTTAGGAATTTGCTGATAGGCTTTTCGCAATGTTCTCGCGTGATGCATTTCTGCGGTCTTTCGAAAGACTAGTCGCAATTTTGGCGATCACGCATTTGTGTCGTCTTTCGAAAGACTTTTTCCGAATTTCATGCAGACTAATTTTGTTGCCATGCGGATTACTTTTATTGTTAGTTGTAGGTCTGGCTACAACAATAGATATAATGTGATAAATATAATATTAGAATATTATGATGAATTAAAAATGTATTTTAAAATAGTAGTAAGTAAAGAAAAGTGTTACACAGAAAGAATATTAAACAAAATGTTGAATTATGAAACTAATTACTCATATTTAATTATGCTTAAACCAATTCTTAACGAAGTGAATAAGATAAATTGCATCTTTCAATCAAATTATATTGAAATTGGAAATACAACGGAAGATATAAAAGGACTTATTTTCTTTGTTTCTAAAATAATTTTGAAGTCTACATTTACTACATGATTGGAATATTTTATATAGAAAAGATATACTTGTTAATAATTACAGTTTCTGGCTTATTGTGGCACAGCATACAAATGCTGGTTCTTTTAATACAATAACAGAATATTAAAATTTTTAAGTTTATCTATGTCAAACACAGCAATTGAACAAATGTTTAGTATCACGAATGTTTAGTGAATGCAACAAAAACCAAAATAAGGAATAGAATGGGTACGGAAATGTTAAACCCTTTACTACTTTACTGATTATTAAATCTCATTTTTATTCGAACAAATATTATTATAAAGATTTTGTTTGCTCATCAAAAATGTTGGAAAAATTTAATTATTCAATATATTCAAATAAAATGAGAAACAGCAAGGAAGAAAAACAAGCTGAAGACGATATATATATTTTAAAAGTTATCAATAATATTGCTAATGACATTAACTATTGCGCCAAAAAGAATTAAAATTATAAAAAAATTATTTTTAAAGAAACTAAATTTTATTTTATTATTCATTATTAATAAAGTTCAAATAGAGTATTGTATGCGCAATATACGATTCTGGCTAGCATCGCATAGTCTCTCCTACTCAATTCCTAGCCTCACCTCCACGAAGCGTAGCAAAAGGCTACGCGGGCGAATCCTAGAGAACCTGAACAATCCTGTCGGAGACTGGATAACCTAGAAGTCGGCAAAACGCTGAAATTGGGCACGGATGTCCGCGGGTGCCCGCGAATGTCCATCTGTTGTGCACATCTCAGGAGCGTATCTAATATTTTTTGTACCTTGGGATAAAGTTTCGCATTTTATACTTACAAAAATAGCGTTGCATGTATATATGAACGATAATGCAGTCTTAAATTACTAGTATTTGAATCTTTGTAATATCATAAAATTTTTTTATAACAGTTTAGCTAAATCGTTTAAAGATGAAATATGCAAAAATATGTTGTAATATATAGGATTCAAAATGCATAAGTTCTTATAAATACAACTTATATTTAATTAATTTTTTTATTAGTCAAATAAAGAAATGTACCCTAGCATGTTTTAATTGTCCTAATAATAAGCATTCATTATAGGAAAATTTTAATTAAAATGCTTATTTCTATTTTTAAATATTCTAAGTTGTTAAAATTTGTGCATATAATTTATTAGCATATAATTTATTAAAAATTGTGTAATATAATTATTAAATTATTATAATTATTTAAATATGTTTAACGAAAATTTAAATATAACAAAGAAATAAAACAATAATATAAACAATAACAATGTATTAAAATATAAACTTATAATACAATTATAAAATTATGAATACATATATCATGTTTAACAGAAATTAGCGCTTTAAAATTATATTTTTAAATCCAGAAGAATAGTTTTTTTTTCCGCGAAGAAAACTTCCAACAGTTTCAAAATAAACATCTGCTAAACATCAATCTTAAACGCTCACAATAAACAATAACTAAGCAACGGTATAATCAAATTTTGCTCTTGTCTAGAACAGTCAGACACATTTGCGATCTTGTAATCTAACGTTTGTGATGGATAATCAAAGTAATAATAATAAGTATAGTAATATAATGAGTATAGTATAATGAGTATGTATAATGAATATATTCGGTTTTACATATTCATATGAACAATTATTTTTTATTATTTTCTTTATTATGAAATTAAATAAATCGCGACGCAAACAGTTAACAGATTCACATTTGAATGCAATAATTCGTTTAAGTTGTGCCAAAACAATAACATCTGATATATCGTACATAATATCGAAAAACTATGAATCAAATACTAATTAAATGTTATAAGAATTGTTTATTTAATATTGTTATAAGAAATATTTATTTAAAATATAAATAGTTATTATTTTATGCTAATTCTGAGTCTGAATTTGCGACACAATATTTTTTGACTCCTTGAACAACACGTTCAACGAACAGACGTTCCTATCCCTTCTCCTTTCTTTATTACGCCTAGCGACCTAACGCTAGCCCTAGCGCGCTCAACTGTTGCCCGCGGACATTGGGCGCCCGCGAGCAGTGCGGACCCCTGGAGTAATCAATCTCAGTGGAAAGCAAGATCAGGGCGGACGAGGAAGGGAGAAATGATCCTCCGAAAAAGGGGTTGGGCCATGAGCTAACAACTCATTCCCGGAAAACTCATTGTTACGAAGCCATCAAAGAAGCCTCAGAAGGGACGGATATATAGGCAACGACAAAGAAACCTGGAATTCTCTTTAGGCACTTAGAATATAAGAACGTTATATAAACCGGCACTTTAGGCACTTAGAATGTAAGAACGTTATATAAACCGGCACTTTAGGCACTTAGAATGTAAGAACGTTATATAAAACGGCACTTTAGACACTTAGAATGTAAGAATGTTATATAAATCGGGGGCAGAAGGATTTAATGGAGACGTTGAAGAGGTATAGAGTCGGGGTAGCTGCAATACAAGAGACAAGATGACAGAGAAGAAGAATAAGAGACACAAGATTTCACTATATTGTATAGTAGAAAAGAGAAAGGAAGAAAGAAATTAGGCACGGTGTTTATAGTCAATAGAAGTCTCAAACGTAACATATTAGACTTTCAACCAATCAATGAAAGAATGTGCAGGATGAGACTAGCAACAAAATTCTTTAATTTAACAATTATAAATGTACACAGCCCTACGGAAGAACAAGAGGAAAATACAAAAATGGAATTTTATCGGCTCTTGGAAAACGCATATAACAATTCTCCTCAAAACGACATAAAACTAATCATAGGAGATATGAATGCGAAGGTTGGAAAAGATGAAGTATATAGGGGCACAATAAGAAAACATAGCCTACACATGGAAACAAATGAGAATAGAGAAATATTAATAGACTTAGTGACAAGTAGAAATATAGTGATTAGCTCAACAATTTTCTCGCATCGGGAGATACGTAAGGAAACTTAGATCGCCCCGGATGGAAAAACTGTCAACTAAATAGATCATATATTAATAGATAGAAGAACGGCAACTAGCATATTAGACGTTAAAACAAGGAGAGGAGCAGTGGTTCGGACCACTTCCTGGTGCAGAAAAGCAAGATGCAGAATAGCAAGAAATAAAAAGAAACAAATACAAAAACAAGAAAAGTTTAACATCGAAGAACTAAAGAGGACAAAAATAGTGGAGAAGTACAAGAAAGAAGTGTGTAATAGTAAAGAGAGAAAAATCAGAAATGCGTACAGACATTTAAAGAAACTAAGAGAAGGATACAAACCATTCATCACCTTATGCAAGGACAAGAATGATAACATCATAAGTGATATAGAAAAAGTAAAAACTGTATGGAGAGACTACTTCAATGAACTTCTCGGACAAGCTCCAGAAGGACAAGCATATCACAGAAGAGACTAAGAACAAACGACGAAGAAGTGGAGCTATCCATCATTCAGGAGATATTAGAGGCAACAAAAATGCTTAGAAACAATAAAGCACCTGATATAAATAATATTCTGGCAGAACTCTTTAAATCAGGAGGATATGAATTAATAGAAGAACTACACTCATTAATTATAGACATATGGAGTCAAGAACAACTCCCCAGTGAATGGAAAAAAATCCATTATATGTCCCATTTATAAAAAAGGTGACAACTTACAGTATAAAAATTAAGAGCACATCTTTGTTATCTACAGTACGTACAAAATCTTTACATACATACTAAACAAGAGGCTCAAATCAGTGACGGAAGAAATATTATAATTCAGGAATATCAGGCAAGCTTCCGACCAGGGAGATTTACTATTGACCAACTATTTGCAGTTAAACTGACACTTCCCAGACAGCACGCATGTCTAAAAGACGTTTAAAAAACGTCTTATAAGAGACGTCTTTAAGACTTTATCAAAAGACGTCATTTGGACCAATACGTCTTTTGGACATATCTTAAAGACGTCTTGAGAAAGACGTTTTAAAGATATCCTTTTAAAAACGTTTTTAAGACTATATCAGAAAGACGTCTTTCTGTTAAAGACATTTTTTCTAAAACATATGTTCATAACTTCAATCTGTCATCAATATAACCTCTAAAAATTCTAAATGACAGTTCCAAATATAATTATTTACATTATCGACTGTGACATTTATCGAGACTCGACTACATATTTATTGATTGAAATAAATGATATGACCAATTTTGATATAATGTAACTTATAAACAATTGGTAATCAGTTTAGTACTCCAATATTTTATATTATTATAATATACAAGAACGCAAGATGAAACTATTCGGAAATGTACTGACAAGAGGAAGAATACGAAAGCTGGAATTACTTACTAAATCAGTATATCAATGATTTAATATCTATTCAACATTTCTAATGACAAAATTGATTTCTGATTACAATAGATGAATCAAAGTTGTATAACTATTATATCAATGATGTGTCAATTTATTAAGTAATTCCAAATTCTGGCTCGTAGTCTTTCTCTTGTCAATACTTTCTGTATAATTAATTTTTATGTTAATATAATGTCCAAAAAATTCCAAATGCCTGAAAGATGTCTTAAAAATGTCATTTATTGAAAAATAAGACATCCAATAGACGTCATATATTGAGTCTTAAAGATGTTTTTAAGACGTCTTTTTAATAATTTAATAAGATGTCTTATAATATTTAAGACGTCTTTTAGATGTCTTTAAGACGTCATGTTCTCTGAGTTAGTAAAGGATGGGAGTATAACGTAGACATCCATCAAATCTTCGTAGATTTCAAACAGGCATATGACTCGATAGATAGGGAGAAACTATATGCAGTAATGCGGGAATTCGATACCGAAAACTGGTAAGATACCGAAACCTGGTAAGATTAGTTCAAATCACATTATACCATACAGAGGCATACATACGAGTACAAAATCAATTCATGGAACTTATAAAGATACTAAGAAGATTAAAACAAGGGGATGGATTGGCTCCAACTCTTTAAGCGTTAAAACACATAATTAGAAAATTGACAGAAAATAGCACGGGCCTCCTAGCAAATAAATCAGTGCAAATAGCAGCAGATGATATTAATATCACGGCAAGCAGAATAACGATCGCAATGAAGATCTTCTTGGAACTAAGGAATAAAGCAGAAGAAGTGAGACTATTGGTCAATATGAAAAAAACAAAAAGGCTTAGCCAGACCAGAAAAGGACAAGCACGAGAGAACCTCACACTGGGGATGGAAAACAGTACAAAATTTCACATCGAAACCAACATATTGCAGGATGAGTCGGAAGAAAAAATACAGAGGAGAGTAATGCTGGCTAATAAAGCATATTTTGCATTAATGCTAGCTTTCAGATATAAAGAAATTCATCGGAAGACAAAGATGAGGATATATAAAACCATCATAAGATCGATTCTGTGCTATAACTGTGACACGTGGATCATGATACAAAAAACGATAGATAAAATAAACATATTTGAGAGAAAAATATTAAGGCGTATATTGGGACTTATATGCGATCAGGGTTGCTGGAAAAATATAATCATGAGCTATACCTAGAATATAGAAAAAGGAAGCACCAGTTCTCAAGTTTTGTAAGATTACAAAGACTGTGGTGGATTGGTCATGTCGTAAGGATGGAGGAAAACAGGATCCCTAAGAAAATCCTGCAAAATGAGTGGAGGGGAGAAAGATGACCAGAGGCAGACTAAGAAGAAGATGGAAGGATGGCGTGGTGGAAGAATGGTGATGCGAGGAAAATAGAAGCTGGCAGTTGGAGAAGGATGGTGAGGGATAGGAATGAGTGGAGGTGCAGATTGGTGGAGGTCGGGGCCCGAATTGGTTGTAGAGCCATTGGAGAGAGAAAGAGATTCATTATTAATAATATATTGTTAGTACTTGTTAGTATAAGAAAATAGAATTTTCAGTTTTCTGATAAATATATTATACGAGATCTGTTAAAAAAATAATCGAACTTTTTTTTTAATAATATTTTTATTCAACAGATGTTCTTATAGATGTTTAATCCTTGTCTCCTTCAAAGTACAGTCTCCTCTATTCACACACTTGTCCCAGCGGTGTTTCACTTCGCCATGCAGTTCTGGAAAGCTTCTTTCGGAATCTATCCTTCAGTATCCGTGACGAATTTTCCTTAATGTTATCAATGGTATCGAAACGGCGTCCTTTCAGCACTGATTTTAATTTTGGAAACAAAAAAAAGTCACATGGAGCGAGGTCTGGGAGTAGGGTGGCTGGGGGAGGACAGTCATTTGATTTTTGGCACAAAACTCGCGAATTGACAAAGCTGAGTGGGCAGGCGCGTTGTCATGGTGAAGGAATCATGAGTTGTCTCTACAACTGTGGTCTCTTTTTGCGAATTTTCTCGCGCAATCTTTTTAAAACGCTTGCATAGTAATGACGGTTGACTGTTTGATCTTGAGGCAAAAATTCGAAATGCACAATTCCATTGACATCGAAAAAAAACTGTGAACATCACTTTAACATTGGATCGAGACTGTCACGCTTTTTTTGGGTGTGGAGATCCTTTGTCAATCCACTGTGATGACTGGACTTTTGTCTCAATGTCGTAGCCATAAACCCAACACTCGTCTCCTGTGATGATCCTTTGCATGAATGTTTCGTCATCATCAGCTTGTTCAAGGAGTTCCTTGCAAACGTTTACTCGATGTCCTTCTGCTCTTCAGTCATCAAACGAGGAACAAACTTTGCTGCAACTCGATGCATGTTTAATTTTTTGGTTTTAAATTTAAAATCTCATGACACAAATCAATTGAGATTCCAACCTCTTCTGCAAGTTCTCTGATAGTTAGACGATGATGATGGTTAGCGCAAATCCTTGATTTTCTGAATGTGAGCGCTACCAGTTGAAATCGAAGGCCTTCCTGGTTGAAGATCATCTTCAATTGATTGACACTTTTGAATCGGAAGAACCATTCGTAACACTGTGTCCGACCTAGAGCATCATCTCCATAAGCTTGCTTCAAAAGTTCAAAAACGTTTCCGTAAATGTTTTCCCCAAAATGTTTTCACGCAAAATTTCACGTTGCATCATTACTCCCGTAAATCAGACATTGCAAAAATCGTCACGAATATTGTATCACCTTTCACTCAAATAACAATAGCTCGGAAATTAAACGAGATATCAACAATGTGAAACAATGTGGTTACTTGGGAGATTGTGACGGATACAGTGCTGCCAACGGCACGTCGCTAGGACGCTTTGTTGCCGCGTAAAAAAAGTTCGCTTATTTTTTGAACAGACCTCGTATACAATATATTTTATATTAGTTTGTTACGTCACGAATGACGCAACGTCGTTTTGTCCGAGCGAAATTTGACTTGATTTTATCGAATCGTATTCGCACCGGGCTGTATGGGGGAAATTCCAAAAATTTTATTTTGGTAATGGTAAGGAACCTCGAGCGGCAAAGGTTCTAGATTAAAAGTTTGTAGTGATTTAAATTTAGATGACGGAATCTCGAGCGGCAAAGATTCTGTTTGATTGAGAGACCTTAATCGTCTCGTTGGGTATTTCGCCTATGTAAGTTATGTAGGAAGAAACTAAGTCTTCTTGAGAAAATAATTTCGTGCGTCCCGATACTGTTGTCAACGTCTATGATAGTCGGGTCTGGCAACGACTCGAATGTTTGATCTCCTTCTCGTAAATGGTTTAGAAAAGCAACGAAGGCGTCGATGCATGCGTCACAATTATTTATTTCACGACAAATGGACAACTCGGTCGGGCAGTGCTCGCACTTTCGCGACACCGGACTATTTCCGATATGAATAAAATGTCTTAATACCAATCGAAATTGTTGTTCGGGGTGAATTCGTTCACAGTCTAGCTTGCACTGATGGCACAAAAGTCCCGCGTCATTGTAATCACTGGCGATACCGAACAACCCATAACCGAATTCAGTAATGCAATGGCAAAGACTTATGCGACGCGTGTATATTGCAGCAGGGGAAGTTTTCGTTTTTCGCGGTCTCTCGAGTTGTCCCCTGCACATTGGCGGTTCTCTAAATTCGAGTACATGCAGCAATAAAAATCTGTCCTACCTTTAATAATAGTTGTAGAGGATTTTACTCCTAATTTCCATATATCTCTTCTTCCGCGGATCCGTGGCGAGCATCCGTAGCGGCGGCAATCTCGGGATACGGAAGGTGATGGGGGTCAGCTTCCACGTTGGAGGCGGCTTCGGTGACCAAAAGCTTCCGGAGAATAATTGTTCGTAGTTTTCGTCGTAGGCTGGCTCGACACCCAGTAGATTTCGCAAATGTCGCGGAAGTTGATAGTTCAATTTATTAAAAAGTTTTTTCAGTGATTGTTTTCGGCCTGAACGGTGGCGACGTTTCGGTGGCATCGCAAAGAGATCTTAAATTGGAATTGAAATAAAGAAAACTCTCGGTTTAACACGCTAACGTGCCGAGGATTAAACTTAGAGTACTCGCATCCGATCCTAGGAGAGGATGTGTTCACGAGCCAGGAACCTTCCTGGCTGGAGACTCGATGTGAACTGCACGAAGGAGCCTCTGCACTGGACTCCTTCGTTTTCGGCGGCTCGAAGTGCGGCGGCACTCTGGTGGGAGCGGCGGCGCTTGCGTGGGAGGCGCTGATGGTAGGGCCCCGGTGGTCATGTGGGGGAGCACCAGCGGCTCCCGTGGTGGGGATGTTCTTTACCCAGGGACGCATCACGTCTTTTATTATTTATTTTTTTTTATATATTCATATATATATATATATGACACTGAAATAATGGAATTGAACGTTATAATTAGAATTGAATAAACTGTGAGGAATATAATGAAGAAAAATATGTTTTGAAAAAGGTATGTCTACGCGCTTGACGTGACACCCCCCCCCTTATTTAAAAATGTGCGTCGATGGACTCACATTTTTCGTATTATAGCTACTTATACTGACATTATAGTTTTCTTATTTTTGTAACAGTATTTTCCTTAATTTTACGTAAGATAGTTCGTCGTTGTCCGTTCGTTGTTCGTTTATTTGTTCGCTCATTCCTGGCTGAGCGTTGTTGGTAGAGTCTTCCACTGGTGCTGCTGGATGGTATTCCGCAATGAATGTTCTTTCTTTACCACCATCGTCCTTGTTCCTTCGGGATTTTCCCAAGAATAATATCAGGCTGGTCACTGATGACCATAATGCACCTAGCAGATAGAGGCTCCATCCATAGATCGAATGGATCGCGTACCCATGGATTAGAGTATCTATTACTAGTTTTATCAGTCTCCCGATAATAAATAGTGCTAATACTCCGGCGCTGGCGGAGCCAAAAGTGATGAATCCATCCCAGAGGCGTTTGCCTGCGCTTTCCGCAATGTGATCAAGAGCTTCTTCGTCGAGAAGGTTGATCATGGATATGCTTCCACGAGGAACGTCTTGTCCCATGGCTCCTCTAGCTATGGTGTTTAGCATGGAAGGTTTTTCCACGGAGAACATAATATGGTTCCGTAGTCTATCAAGGTCTTCCGTTGTATATATTCCGCTAGTGGCCAGTGTATCTGGGCTCACATATTTCCATGCGGGTTTGGTCAGTGGTTGTATTACTGGTGGCGGCAATGATTCCACCATGTTAGTAGTTGCTCTGTACCATATTTCGTCTATTTTGAATAGGTTTGGTAGGAGCTCGTTACAATCCTTGATCGTCCCGGTTTTTGTAAGTATTCGGGATCGAGGTAGGAGAAAATATGAATTATTTTTGTACGTTACTGGTAGCTCGTTATAGCATTCTTCCGTGCGTCGTTCGACACTGCACTGGGACACATTTGATAATGTAGATTATTTCACCGGCTGTAACTGCCGTGTATCCCGCGGCCTTCATAATCCGAAATGCCATTTCATCTGGCGCTATGCTGGATAATGATAGAGCGTTTTGTAATATTTGTTGCTCCATAGCACATTTCTGTTCCATGATGTCTCTATATAACCTCGTTAGTTGGGTTTTAACATGTTTTTCCACATATACAAACTTTGAATTTACATATGTGAAGATGTCGAGGTTGTCCACAGATATGCGGGTTTTAGATTGGAAAATTCTTCCTCTTTGAGTTTCGAATATTAATAATTTGGGGTGCTCTGTATGGTAGAGCTTATATCCGCATACATTAACTTCTGTGGTTCGAGCTAATGCAAATGTAGTGTCGTCTGTGGTTACGGTATATATTTCAGGTGCTGTTTGGTTATCTCGTGGAGACAACTTTACCGCTGTTCCTTCATACAGGACATCGTATCTATTGAAATGACAACTGTCGTATGGTGGGACGATCCAATAAGTTTCGGTACCGTCGTAGTCATTGCATCCTCCTTGGGATGCTGTGCATTGTGTTCCTGAGTTCAGCGTAATTTTGTCTGCTGTTCTTTTTAATGGAGTTGTGAAGGTTCTCAGAGTAATTCTGACGGTGGCTTGGACTATTACGTCCTCCCATGTGCCATACCCGTCTGTGTATTGTGCTCCGGCGCATCGTCCGTCGCTGTAAGCGATTCCAGCTAGCGTAACACTACGATAGTTGATTGAGTTAACGATGAGGCGATCGACAACGGCGTTGCCCAACGTTGCTGTTCCTGTTTCGTGGAGCTTTTTGCAATTATATGCTCCCATTTCCTTGACATATTCCTTTTTTCCTTCGGTTACGACCTTCGGATACGTGGGAATGCATCCCACAATGGTAAATATTTCGATCTATTTCGAGTTTGCACTGGTAGACATTGAGTGTTTCGAATTCTGAGGTTTGGAGTAATTGAATGAATATGTCCGTTTTAATGGGTTCAATATGTTCTAAGTCGCATTTCCCTATGTCAAGGAGCGACAACGTAGTTATGTTCAGTCCATTCCCTCCACAATTGTATCCGGTCAGTGCGGTCGTGAGGGTAGGTAAAATGAGGATTGCTACTAGGTGTAGGGCCATGTTTTGGCTGTGGTGGTTGGATGTGTTCTGATCCCTTCAGGCTCATCTTCGGTAGTGTCTTCTTCGATGCCTGGTGGGGGTTCAGCGAGGTGGGGGCTCCGACTCCCTGCCCTCTTTAATTTGTCTATGTGTACTATCTTGGTTTTGCCATGTTTGATCAAAATTTTTACGTTATTATTTTCTAACAATTGTATAATTTCGAACGGACCCATATACTGGTCAGCGAGTTTATTTCTAATAGGTTCCTTTAACAGATATACATCGTCTCCTACCTTTAAATTTTCTCTCGATTTTTTATCGTAGTACTGTTTAGATCTATGTTTTGCCTTAATTAGATTATCACGAGCTATGCTCTGTGCTTGTGAAATTTTGTCGTACAAGTTTTCTAAATAGTTCGCATAACTTTCGTTTTGTTCGCCGTCTAAATTGTCCTTATCGATAGGCGTACGAGCTAGTTTTCCATAAACTAATTCGTGTGGTATAAAACGCGTTCCTTCATGTACGCTGGTATTATAAGAGAAATTTGCTATTTTAAGGCATTTATCCCATTCATTGTTCATATTGACGAATTGTTTTAGATATTCCCATAGTACATGATGAGAGCGTTCCACCGATCCGTTTGACTGTGGGTGATATGCAGTGGTTTTAAACTGCTTAATTTTGAATTTTCGAGCTATATTTTTCATTAAGTTGTTCAGAAAGTGCGTTCCCTGGTCAGTTAGGATAGCTTTAGGTGCTCCGTAAATGCAGATAAAGTCATGTGTCAAGGCATCTGCCACATCGATGGCACCTGGGTTTTTCAGAGGGATGGCTGTGGAATGTTTTGTGAGCAGGTCTTGTATTGTGAGTATATATTGATTTCCGGAATTTGTTACGGGTAGCGGACCCATGATATCCATTGAGATTTTATCAAATGCCTTTTCAGGCGTGTCCGTGAGGACCATAGGTCGACGTGGTTTTATTCTTACTAATTTCTTTACCTGGCACTCACGACAATTGTTAATTTCGTTTTGTACGTCTTTTTTCATTTGTGGCCAATAGTATTTTTCTTTCATTCTTTCATACGTTTTTGTGATGCCTTTATGGCCTCCTATTGCGGACGCATGGTTTTCGATGATTATATCGCGTCTCTGTTCGGCTGGCGGTGTGCTAACCTTGTGTGTGCATATTATAATTTTTGTTGCTTCATTCCAAAACGTATCTCTTAATATTTTATACGTGGTGTTCCACTGTATGTTTCCTATCGCTCCCTTGCTTATTGATATTGATTCTAAGTTTAGCTCGCGCGCGGCGTTGAGCAAGGATCCTATGGCAAGTTTCAAGTTATCTCGTTCAATGATTTCGGATACTTCCTTCTCCAATATTAATGCAATAATGTATCGTTTCTTGTTCTCCATTATTTTGGCCTTTCCTATCTCAACGTTTGTTATCTCGGGTATTAAGTTGTGTCTAGCTAAATCTTGTGCCCCTTGATCTACCGGTTCTCCTTGGTTTGTCACAAAAATTGCTACATTATCCTTTCGTTGGGCTAAATAATTGTTAATTTCTGTTAGGAATTCTCTGTGGGGTCGTATTTGCGTTCTCGAATAAGGGTTCGTTATCTGAGTTATTGCTATCGTCGTCAGAAGAGTTTTGCGTCTCGGATTGTGACTCATCGCTGTCAACGTTATCATTACTTATCGCTGTTTTGTCTCTAATGCTCTCTTTGTTCGGTTTATCTGCCGCTTGAGCGTTATACAGTGACTCATCAGTATCGTCGCTGGATATGGAATTTGCCTTTTCTCTAAGTCTTAATGGCAGTGTTTGGATTATTGGGTTTCTGGAAAGGGCATCTGCATTTACGTTGTTTTTTCCGGCTTTGTATATTACCTCGTATTCGTACTCTGCTAATTTAAGTCGCCATCGTGCCAATCTAGAGGTTGGATCTTTTACTGAGTTTAACCATGTTAGAGGCTTATGGTCAGTTACCAATGTAAATTTCCTACCGTATATGTACGGGCGAAAATAATTCACGCTGTATACTATGGCTAGTAACTCCTTTTCGATTGTCGAATAATTCTGTTCGGCAGTGTTAAGTGTTCGAGATGTGTACGCTATAGGTAAGTCTTTTCCTATTGTTCCCTGACTTAATATGCCCGCTATAGCATAATTAGATGCGTCTGTAGTAATTATGAATGGTCGCGTAAAGTCTGGATATTGGAGCAATGGTTCCGTACATAATGTGTTTTTTAATGAAGTAAAAGCTTGCTGTTGTTCCTTTTCCCATATAAAATTGCTCTCTTTTTTCAGAAGTGCCGTCAGCGGCTTCGCGATTTCAGAGAAATCGGGTATAAATTTTCGGTAATATCCGGCTAAGCCGAGAAATTGCTTGATATTTTTCTGGTTCTTTGGAGCTGGGAAGGCTTGCACAGCTTTTACCTTTTCAGGGTCTGGCTGAACACCTCGTTCGCCTATCACATGATCCAAGTATGTGACTTCCTTACGCAGGAATTCGCACTTGTCAGGCTGTAGTTTAAGATTAGCATTCCTGAGACGTGTTGCTAGCTTAGTAAATTTATCGTTGTGCTCCTTTAATGAGCTCGCATAGATTACAATATCATCTAGGTAGACGAATAATTCGTTACCTTGTAGGCCAGTCAATACCTAATCCATGAGCCGTTGGAATGTAGCGGGCGCGTTCTTTAGCCCAAAAGGCATGCGTTTGAATTGGTAGTGCCCAAATGGCGTAGAGAAGGCAGTTTTATGTGCATCAGGCTCGTGCATCGGTATCTGGTGGAATCCTGACGCTAAGTCGAGGATGCTAAAGTACTTTGCGCTGCCTAACTGGTCTAGTATTTCTGTAATGTTGGGTAGTGGATACGCATCACCTATCGTTTTTTCGTTAAGAGAACGATAGTCAATTACCATACGCCATCGCTTGTTTCCTTTGGAATCTCGCTTTTTAGGTACAATCCATAAGAGAGAATTATACGGGGATTTTGAAGGTTCTATTACTTCGTTTTCTATTAGCTCATTGACTTGTCGCGTGATCTCTTCCTTATGAATTGGCGGAAAGCGGTACTGCTTTGTGTTGACGGGTTTCTCATCCCGCGTGATTATTTTGTGCGCACTCGCATTGGTGTATTTTAGTTTATCGCCCGGAAGATGGAATAGATCGCTATTCTTTTTTAACAAGTCTCCAACATGGTGTTGTTCCTCTTTATTTAAATGATCCAGGCGTAGCAGTTCACGAATTCGAGTTATTCTTTCCTGGGCGTTCGTTTGTGACACTAAGTTCACTGATGAAGCGTTGGGGATAAATGGAAGGGGACTGTGGTTGTGGCAGGATTTATTTTCAATAATTTCGACTTCCTGCATTTGGATGGTCGGTATTACTACTTCCCGATCTATTTCTCCGGCGTTAATTATTTGCAAATACGCTTTTCCGTCGCGGTTTTCAACGAGGGCTTCGCCCGCATATATATCCTTATGAATTTTTAGTCGCGGTATATATCCTGTTTTGATATCGGAATTTTTGATGTTGATATAGAAGGTAGTTCGCGATCTAGCGGGAACAACGATTGAGTCGTGTTGAGCGAACGGAATTTCTATTCCTTGCCACAATAGAAGCTTCCTAGGAAAGTCTATTGTCGCATTGTCGCAGAGGAAATCCGATCCTAAAATTCCTTCCTGCACGATTGGGAAGTTATTAGGCACAGCGTGCATTTTGATTTTATATCCGAGAAAGTCTAGTTGCATAGACCCTAGGGTCGCGATCTTTCCCTGTGTTATTCCACTGAGATATAAAATGTCGTCCTTAGACATTGAAGTATGAGAAAGAATGTTTCTTTCCTTTATTAAGTTTGGAACTGCACCCGTGTCAATCATAAATTTTACGTCTGGCATTAAGCCTTTTATCGTTAACGTGGCAGTAGGTGCCTGATTAAACTCTCTTGGATTTAGGGTTGCGATGCTGTATTGCTCGTGCTCGGTTGATTCGTCTCTTCTGCATCTGTTATCGTGTTTACTGGACGCGTGGCGTACTGGGGATCCGCCCGTGTCGCGTCCGATTTTCGGAGCGGATCTTTCGCGTTTCCCGAACGGATTATTGGTTTATTGTAATATTCTCTTTTCCTACATTCTTCTATTTCGTGCCCGCGCGCTTTACAATAGCGGCACCATTTTAATGCTGCTTCATAATTATTTCCTTTTGTCTGCGCGATAGTTTTATCGGGTATTTTCTCACGCGGTTCGTTTGTATTATGGCTTTGTGGTATTTTTTGATTATCTACGCGGCTGCGTTCATCGCGATATCTAATCTCATATTTATTTCGTGGCGGCTCGCGGTATCTGTTTATGTCTTGCGGCGACTGAAAGGGGACCCGAGTCGGTTCGCGATAATTATTTTGATAGTGAGTGTCTCGAACAGATATCGGCTGATACTTCTTGGGTGACATCTGTTGTGGCGGCGGTATCGATTGTGCCATACAATATCGCGTGGCGTGACGCGACGTAGGGTGTCTTTCTGCATTCCTTTCGGGTCTAATCTCCAGCCATTGTTTTTCTAGCTCCTCTCTTTTGGCTATCAATTTCGCGGCGGTGAATGCTTCGAAGGGATTAAGATAATGCTCAGGTTTCAACTGGAGGCGATAAACAGTCGGCAGCCCGTTGCAAAAGCATTCCGCCGTTAGAGTATCTATTTCGTTTGTTATCTCCCTATCTAATCTACCTCGCGCTCTTCTTTCGCCGTCTATTACTGCGGATCTGAGTTCCTTTACTCGGTCTATGTAATCTAAAATATGTTCTCGCGCCTTTACGTGGATTGCGGTTAATTCTCCTCGATATTGAGCGACGCTTTTTATGGAGCCGAATGCGCTCACTAATAAGTCAGTTAGCTGCGTTACTGACTCGCATGGTTCATCTGCTACTGCAGAGTGAGCTCTGCCTCTTAATTTTGCAATTAACAGTCGTGTAAGAGGCCGTTCGTAGTTTGGCGGTAATATGTCTCGCGCTTGTCTACAAGCATTTATAAATTTATTCAGTGGTATGTTATAACCGTCGTAATATGGGACGAACTTGGTTGCTTCGCGATATGAGATTCTTGGTGCTGGTGGTAAATCTGACGCGGCCTCACTCACATCGGGATATGAGATTCGCGGATTAAGGAAAGGTTGTCCTGATGGGACTTCTGATAATTGTTCGTTACGATGGTCGGTAACGTTTCGCAATTCTGCTACTTCGTTACGCAATGTCGCGATCATTTCAACTATGTCACGCATTATTTCTCGTTCCTTGCGAAAAGCGTTCATTTCTGCTTTTAAATCGTTTCTATCGTCCGTTTCGGAGCGCTCTGCGGATGCAATGCATCCATGTTCGACGTCTTCCTCAAGGGGAGATCGCTTATTCGATCGCGTATTCATTGCGACGGGCGTTCTCTGCATGAGGGATTTTAGGTTTGGAGATTTTAAAAGAGGATTTTACGCGAAGAGTTTTTCTTTGCAGGCTTAACAATTTCCCAACGAGCGGGAACTCAACGTCTGTAAGGTCTCCGGGCGGTTTTCCCGCCAATCAGAGCCTTGTGGATTACTTAAAGTTTTAATGATTTAAACTCTTACAATTTGTAGGAGTAACATGCATAATCGGTTTTCGGAGAGCCCGAGTATTTATTATTTTTCATGCAATTAATGGACATGCAAGAATATAAGCGTTACGTCAAAACTCGAATTTAGAAGAGAAATTCATTCATACGGTGGTTTTTACGCTATCCCACCGCTGTCACCAGTTTGTTACGTCACGAATGACGCAACGTCGTTTTGTCCGAGCGAAATTTGACTTGATTTTATCGAATCGTATTCGCACCGGGCTGTATGGGGGAAATTCCAAAAATTTTATTTTGGTAATGGTAAGGAACCTCGAGCGGCAAAGGTTCTAGATTAAAAGTTTGTAGTGATTTAAATTTAGATGACGGAATCTCGAGCGGCAAAGATTCTGTTTGATTGAGAGACCTTAATCGTCTCGTTGGGTATTTCGCCTATGTAAGTTATGTAGGAAGAAACTAAGTCTTCTTGAGAAAATAATTTCGTGCGTCCCGATACTGTTGTCAACGTCTATGATAGTCGGGTCTGGCAACGACTCGAATGTTTGATCTCCTTCTCGTAAATGGTTTAGAAAAGCAACGAAGGCGTCGATGCATGCGTCACAATTATTTATTTCACGACAAATGGACAACTCGGTCGGGCAGTGCTCGCACTTTCGCGACACCGGACTATTTCCGATATGAATAAAATGTCTTAATACCAATCGAAATTGTTGTTCGGGGTGAATTCGTTCACAGTCTAGCTTGCACTGATGGCACAAAAGTCCCGCGTCATTGTAATCACTGGCGATACCGAACAACCCATAACCGAATTCAGTAATGCAATGGCAAAGACTTATGCGACGCGTGTATATTGCAGCAGGGGAAGTTTTCGTTTTTCGCGGTCTCTCGAGTTGTCCCCTGCACATTGGCGGTTCTCTAAATTCGAGTACATGCAGCAATAAAAATCTGTCCTACCTTTAATAATAGTTGTAGAGGATTTTACTCCTAATTTCCATATATCTCTTCTTCCGCGGATCCGTGGCGAGCATCCGTAGCGGCGGCAATCTCGGGATACGGAAGGTGATGGGGGTCAGCTTCCACGTTGGAGGCGGCTTCGGTGACCAAAAGCTTCCGGAGAATAATTGTTCGTAGTTTTCGTCGTAGGCTGGCTCGACACCCAGTAGATTTCGCAAATGTCGCGGAAGTTGATAGTTCAATTTATTAAAAAGTTTTTTCAGTGATTGTTTTCGGCCTGAACGGTGGCGACGTTTCGGTGGCATCGCAAAGAGATCTTAAATTGGAATTGAAATAAAGAAAACTCTCGGTTTAACACGCTAACGTGCCGAGGATTAAACTTAGAGTACTCGCATCCGATCCTAGGAGAGGATGTGTTCACGAGCCAGGAACCTTCCTGGCTGGAGACTCGATGTGAACTGCACGAAGGAGCCTCTGCACTGGACTCCTTCGTTTTCGGCGGCTCGAAGTGCGGCGGCGCTCTGGTGGGAGCGGCGGCGCTTGCGTGGGAGGCGCTGATGGTAGGGCCCCGGTGGTCATGTGGGGAGCACCAGCGGCTCCCGTGGTGGGGATGTTCTTTACCCAGGGACGCATCACGTCTTTTATTATTTATTTATTTTTTATATATTCATATATATATGACACTGAAATAATGGAATTGAACGTTATAATTAGAATTGAATAAACTGTTGAGGAATATAATGAAGAAAAATATGTTTTGAAAAAGGTATGTCTACGCGCTTGACGTGACAAGTTATATATTCATGCTTATATTCATGTATAAGCAAATATATACGAGGGTCGTTTGAAGTCATAAAAATTTAAATTTAAATTTTTGCGAAATAGCGCCATAATGAACTGTGTAGTATATGACCAGGAAGTAACACTATTCGAACTGCCTCATATCACGTTTCAGCCAAAAGCGACGCTTAGTTTACATGTGTTACATGACAGCAGTTGTTGTAAAAATGGAGAAAGACGAATTCCGTGCAGTGATTAAACATTTTTATTTAAAGAAGTAGATAGCTGCGCAGATTAAAGCCGAATTGGATGAAGTTCACGGGGATTCTGCACTAGCGTTGAAGACCGTTTATTTTTGGATTAATGAATTCAAAAGAGGCCGGATCAACCAAAGATGAAGCGCGTCCTGGACGTCCAATTGAAATCAGAAATGATTGAAAAAATCCATCGTATCGTCATAGAAGATCGCCGAATGAAGGTGCGTGACATAACTGAGATTGTAGGCATCTCAGTAGATAGAGTGCATAATATTCTGCACAAAGAATTAGAAATGAAAAAGCTTTGTGCATGATGGGTGTCGCGATTGCTGACCATCGATCAAAAATGCATGCGAAAAGACATTTTGCAGCAGTGTTTGTCGATGCTTAAGCGTAATCCACAAGACTTTTGGCGTCGATTCATAACCGTAGACGAAACTTGGATCCATCACTATACACTCGAGTGAAAACAGCAGTCGAAGCAGTGGACAGCGCCTGGTGAATGTGTGCCGAAGAAGGCGAAGACTATTTTGTCGGCCAAGAAGATAATGGTCACTGTTTTTTGGGATTCCCAAGGAATCATCTTCATTGACTAGTTACAGAAGGGTCAAACAGTCAAAGGAGCATATTAGTCTACACTTCTGAATCGTTTGTACGAAGAGCTGTAAACGAAACCGCCGAGATTGGTGCGCAAAAAAATAATTCTTCACCATGACAATGCTCTGGCTCACACCTCCACAATCGCAATGACAACATTATGAATTAAGATTCAAATTGCTGCCCCATCCATTCTATTCTCCTGATTTGGCCCCTTGTGACTTCTTTCTATTCCCAAATCTCAAGATCTGGCTCGAGGGAAAGAAAGTTTTGTCCGATGAGGTCATCGCTGCTGTGGATGTATATTTTGAAAGCCTCGAAATTTTCTACTTTTTCGAAGGGATCAAAAAATTAGACCGCTGGATTAAGTGTGTAGAGCTCCAAGAAGATTACATCGAAAAGTGAAAAAGAATTTTCCAGAAAATAGGTGATTTTATTGCTTTTTTACCTGATCGAACGACCTCGTGATATATATATATATATATATATATATATATATATATATCAGGAGACACGGTAGTGTCTCAGGTGTCAAGTCAACTGAACACTATCGTATGACTTTATGCGAGTCGGCGAGATGCGAGCATCCGAAATTATCGGATCTGAATAACAGCTAAACCGATCAAGTTCTAAGTCAGCTTGATCGATAGCTTGAGTTTGACTTGCATAATAAAAGTATTTTTATTTTTCTGCTACGTGTCCCACAAACAGAGATATTGCTATGCAAAGTCCAATTTGAAAATTTTTTACTTTAAGAAACATCATTATTATCGTCGTCGCTCGGTTCTCATCTACGATTGCAATTTCCATCACGGAGGCGCCACTGTAAAATGTACACGCACCGGCGGGAATGTCTGTGCGCTCGGCGCGCGGTCGCTACACATACACACGAACCGCGTACGTCCGTGTCTCCGCGGAGCGTGAAGGACATCGTGAAGCGGAGAGAAAAAATAATGAGGGCAATTCGATGTTGCATCCTTAACGTGAGAAGCACGATCGAGAAAGAAAGCATAATCGAACGATTTCGGTGTCCCTTTGTTGTTTCACATACTCGATGCTAGTGCGAGTGAGAGATCGCGCTGTTTCTATGCGTCGCGCTTTTCTTTCTTTCTCTTTCGTTCTGATTAATTATTGATTCAATGATTATTTATTTAGTTAATGATTATTTAAATATAATTATTAATTATTTAATTATCGCGTAATAATTCTTTTATTATATATTTAAAAAAAAGTTACATGTAAAATTACAACTCATTGTGGTTTTGGACATTGAATGTCTTACAGCTATTTCAAGCGATATTAAAAATTATTTTAAAAAATAATGAATTCGCGAGACTGTATTCAAAAATAAGGAAGATTATATTTAATAATAATAAAAAGTTACTAGTAAATATAAATGTGAAAATCAAAATAAGTATTTTGAAATGAATATTATGTTATAAGTTTAAAATTTGAATTTGCAATAATATAATATTTGCAATTATATAAAATATTATTTCTATACGTAAAAGTATTATTTCACGTTACATTATATCGTATCATTTTTATATATTCACATTTAATTGTAAATCTTATAACACAAGAAATTTATTTGCACCTTGCAAATTAAAAAATGCGCGTAAAACTGTTACATAGGTCTCCAAATTATCTGCAACGATAGTTGTAATTTTACACGTAACTTCTTTTTAAAATGTATAATAAGAGAATTACTACGTAATCATAATTAAATAATTATTGATTATTTAATGATTATCTAATTATTGATTTAATTGATTTAATTATGATTGCGTAATAATTCTTCCATTACACATTTTATAAAAAGTTATGTGTAAAATTACAACTATATATAATCACACAGATAAAAAAATTATTTAAATTATTTCTTGTATACAATTATTAAAATATCATCCATTTAACACACAAAATTCATTAAATTAATTTTTTATTAGGTTTTAACAGCTATACGTTTTATTAATTTTTCTAATAATGTGAAATATTAATATGGTTAACACTATAAAATGTCTGATATCACTGTAAAATTACCTTTTTACAAAAAAGTAAAAAAGGGTATCAAATATAGTAAGATCCTATTTAAACTTAAGTGCTACATCACAATCTTATTAAATTCAAATAGTATCTAATATTCAATCCTAATGTGTATATCATTTATATAAAAGATTTGATATAAAAAATGTGGCACCAAGTTATAATCTTATTACTTCGAAAATTAAATGTAGAGTTGCTTTTAAAAAATATAAATTAATCAATAATTTGTATCTTTGTATTCTCATTGAAGTTTTCTTATTCTAAAATCCAAATGATAGTAGCTTTAATTCTTTTTCAAAATGATATCATAAAATTGCGTTTAACTCAAATGATATGTATCTAACATAAGTGGTAGTAGTTTTCATTCTATCGCAATATATGTATAATCTTGCATATCTTTCTGCAAAGAATTTTTAAATACATGTATATTTGAATCGAATGGAAAATTTAATTACAAAGAATTAAAGAGATAATAGTACAAAATGAAAAAAAGTTAATTTAAATAAAAAATTGGTATGTAGCAGTAATTTTATTTGTAGTAATAATTTGTATGAAGCCGTTGATATTCAAGAATTAATAAATCATTTCCAGAAACATCTTCGAATTATAAAATCCATGAAGTCCACAAGTGAAACATGGACGGATTCTTTGATACTATATATGGTGGAGGAGAAGCTGGACAGAGTTACTCGGCGCCGCTGGGAAGAGAGTATGGAAGTTCGACAAACTGTTACAATCGATTTATTATTTGACTTTTTACAGCGATGTATGCAAATGCTTGATCAACTGGGCAGCGCATTCCAAAGAGAGGAATCGAACTATAGAGGAGTGGCAGCGAATTCCAGACGAGACAATGAAACACCAAGGTCGTTAGGGAGAATTGATAATTCGAGAGTCGCTGGAAGAAACGAGGCCTCAAGATCTGTAGGAAGAAGCGAGGCAAAGACATCTAGAAATAATCAAACTGTAAGTTTAGCCGTGTCAACAGTCGTCGGGCGCTGTTTTATATGTGGCGGTCCTCATTTGATATATTCGTGTGAAAGATTTTTAAATCTGTCTGTGCGAGAAAGAATTGACGAAGTTAAGCGATTGAAGCTTTGTTTTAATTGTTTATGGAACGATCATTTTGTTAGCGCTTGTAGAGCGAGTTCCTGTCGACAGTGCGCGAAGAGGCATAATACATTGTGCCATACAGAACAAGAAGAGCCTCAAGTAGACAAGGTTACTTCAAACATTGAAGTGGTTAACGGAGAAGATCACAAAAACAAAAAAGCAAATTTGTTAATTTGTCGTTAATTTGTCGGTACATCACACAATGAATCGCGCGGGATTTGGCGAAATCTTAATGTTAACGGCAATAGTATACGTAAAGGACTCGAACATGTTCGATCAACCTATCGCATTCTTCTTGATAGCGCGAGCGAAGCGAATTTTATAACAAGAGTAGCCTGTGCTAAATTAAATTTAAAATTAGAGGACATTCACGAGGTAGTCTCGGGCATTGGTAGTTCGATTTGTATGATAAATCACGGATGTCAAGTAACGATAAAATCAAGAATAATCACTTGCCTATTATCTATATTTTGTTTAATAGTGTCGAGGATTACTAGAGAACTGCTTTCGGCAACAGTTAATAGTGATGCTTTTTCAATAACCGACACGTTAAATTAGCCGATCCGCAATACCACCGTCCAAGTGGTGGGTGCTACTTTACAGGATCCACTAATTAACATTATTTTACGTTTTCGAGCGCATCCAATGGTAATTACAGCCGATATACAGAAAATGTACCGACAAATCCTCGTCGATAAAAATGATAGGGACTATCAGCGAATTTTATGACGCTTTTCGTCAGATCGACTGTTGGGCAGCGTATTCTTTTTAAAGTTATTAGAACCTGCAAGGGTTGAGCTCGAAAATAATTTGCCGACATTACAGAATACGAAATTCGGTTGGATTATTTCAGGTCGAATCCCAGCACAATATATAAAAAGGGAAGGAATTAGTCGAATCAATTGTTTAGTTACGCAGAGCTCAATTGTTTAGTTACGCAGAGCTCTTTAAATAAATCTTTAGTTAAATTCTGGGAAATCGAAGATTGTTCGAGTCGCGATAATGCAATTTTATCGAGTGAAGAATGGGCATGCGAAAAAATATTTAAAGGCACTTATACACGAGACACAGAGGGCAGAATTGTTATACGATTGCCTTTCCGAGACAATAAGCATAAGCTTGGCGAGTCGCGATCGATTGCGGAAAGGCGATTGCTCTATTTAGAGCGTAAATTTCGAAGTAATAACATGTATCGGCAGTTATATATAGAATTCATGCGAGAATACATAAGTCTAAGGCATATGACCATCGTTCCGAGAATTACTGCTATGACAAGCGACGCTGTTTATTTACCTTATTACGGCGTTTATCGCGAGTCATTGGTTAGCACGAAGCTTCGCGTTGTTTTCGACGTCTCGTCTAAGACTAGCTCAGGTTTATCTTTAAATGACACGTTAATGGTGGGTGCTACTTTACAGGATCCACTAATTAACATTATTTTACGTTTTCGAGCGCATCCAATGGTAATTACAGCCGACATACAGAAAATGTACCGACAAATCCTCGTCGATGAGAATGATAGGAACTATCAGTGAATTTTATGGCGCTTTTCAGATGAACTAGTTCAAGAATATCGATTAAACACGGTAACTTATGGACAATCTTGTGTATCATTTTTAGCAATAAGAAGCGTTCGACAATTGGTGAGGCTGAAAGTCAGTATCCTCAAGCATCACGAGTCTTGCTTCAAGATTTAAACGTTGATGATATTTTAACGGGGGTAGATGATGTTAATGAAGCGGATATTTTAATTAAAGAATTGACAAAATTATTAAAGCTCGGACAATTCAAATTACATAAGTGACGATCAAATTATAACGAATTATTCCTTAAAACGAATAAAATTGACGATGAGACTGACTTTCAGACTATAATTAATGAGCGAGATGTAACGAAAACATTAGGTATTCGATGGCAACCGCGAGCAGCGATGATTTGCGATTCGAGTCTCAATTTATGCATAATGCGAAGTCAAAGCGAAACGTATTGTCTGCTATTTCAAAGTTATTCGATCCGTTGAGATTGACGAGTCCGGTAATCATAAAAACAAAATTGATAATGCAATTTACGTGGCAAATGAGTTTTGGTTGGGATGACGATTTATCGGCAGGTTTGTGCCAGATGTGGCTGGAGTATGTCCAAGATCTAAGAAAAATTCATACAACGCGAATACCGAGACAGTGGGCGTTCGAAATCCGGTGCATATCAGTCTGCATTTTGTGACGCATCAGAATGAGCTTATGGTACGTGTATTTATGTGCGAGCAATTGATGATGCAAATCGAGTTGCGTCGAGATTGTTATGCGCTAAATCACGCATGGCGCCCGTTAAAAAATTAACCATCCCGCGATTGGAGTTATGCGGAGCCGTTTTGTTGGTCGATTTGATGCGAATTGTTCGTGAGTCGTTGACTATTGGGATTCATAAATCTATGCGTGGAGCGATTCGTCAATTGTTCTTACGTGGATCGCGGGTGAACCGAGTCGGCAGAAAACATTTGTCGGTAATAGGCAGCAAAATCCAATCTATCCTGCCTAGCAGTCATTGGGGGCATGTTGCAGGTACAGAAAATCCCGCGGACTTAGGGTGCGTTCGGGGAGCGCGCTATTTGCATAATTATTGTCTAAAACTGTTCGGGGAGATGCTTTTTGGTGCTATAAAATTGATGATGACATCATGGTCAAAGTAATGTGACGTCATTATTGGCGCTATTTCGCGCTATCTTTTTCGAGGTAGGACAGCAAATGCTAACAACGCTGATTGGCGCATATTTTCTGTTCAAATGTTCATCATAGCATCAAAGGTATAAGAAGAGAAGTAGCATCAAAGGTATTAAGAAGAGAAAAAGTTAAAAAGAGAATGAATAAAAAATAAAAAATAAAAAAATTTAAAAAAAAATTAAAAAATAAAAAATTAAAAAGTAAATAAAAAAAAATTATTTATTATTTATTATTTTTTATTTTTTATTTTATAAAAAATTTGAATAAATACTACCAAAAATTAATATAAATATCTTAGATAAAAAATGTATAGATATTATGCATATTAGATAAGAAATAGCTAATGTCTTGTTATAAATAAGCGGTGCAAAAATTTTCTTTGTACTAATGATATACAAAACTTTGAAGAAAAATCAAAATCAGATAATTCATTATAATCTAAAATGTGATTTAAATTCTGCATCTTTTCATCTAGGCAACATCCCTTCCACATTATTTTCCAATCTTGGAATTTTTCTTCGATATACTTCTAAATTATCAAGAATATCCAAATCTTCGTCGCTAGATGATGAAGACGATTTTATTAATTCTTCCATGACAAGCTTTAATATTATTTTTTTTTGGTAATTTATGTTTGTAGCAATATTAGAACGATAATTTACTTGAAATATCGTTTAGGGAGCTCGAAAGCGTAAGCTCCTTATAGTTTCCTCGAACGAGTCTGTCAGCGTTAGTGTCTTTTGCGCGATAGCGCGCTCCCCGAACGCACTCTTAATCTCTCGAGGCATTAATTTTAACAATTTTTATAGCAATTCATTGTAGTGGACACCGTGACTTTCGGAATTCAAAGATCCATATCAAGGCAAAGGCGAATTTTCCGATCAGGAATTTGACATCATACAATCGGAAGAAAAGAGAAATATGCGAGTTTTGTTGCTCGAGCTAATTCTGAGTCGATAATCGAAACAATATTTTCTAAATTCTCATCATTAACTAAAATAGAAAGAGTATTTACTTGGTGTTATCGATTCATTACGAATTCTAGAGACAATTTCGAGAACCGCAATTTTGATAATTTATCCATGAGGGATTTGCATCTGTCGCAATTAAAATTAATTAAGCATGTTCAAGAACAGCTTTTTGCAAGGGAGTTGGATGACTTAGTTAAAGTGTAGGCACGATAGAATGGCGAACAATATACAGAATGCTCAGGGATACTTTCTGGGACGAAGGAACGAAAATCACAATTTGTAATAACTTAACCAGTATACCTGACAACGAAAACCGCGACGAGATAATTAAACAGTGCCACGCCTTTGCAATGGGCGGACACAAAGGCATAACTAAAACGTATAATCGACTAAAAACGCGATATCACTGGCCCGGCATGAAACGTGATATACAGAACGTAATAAATAACTGTCGGGAATGCCATATAAAGAAACTAGTCCGAATAAAACCAGACAACCAATGATTTTAACGGATACACCCGATAAGGCGTTCGATAAGGTTTCTATGGATATCATGGGACCGTTGCCGACAACCTCCGCCGGAAACTCTTATATTTTAACTATTCAAGATTTGTTGACAAAATATTCAATAGCCGTTCCTTTAAGAAATCCCGCGGCAATCGACGTAGCCGAAGCATTTACGAACGAGTTCATATGTATTCACGGCGCCCCGAAAGCTCTACTGACAGACCAGGGGACACATTTCCTTAATAATCTAATGCGAAATATTGCACGGAAATTCCGGATAAAACATTACAAAACCACAGCGTACCGACCGCAATCAAACGGCTCCATCGAGCGATCCCATCAAGTTCTATGGGAATACTTAAAGCAATTTGTGAATAAACACAGCGACTGGGATTGTCATCTTAGGCTAGCAAACTTCTCATATAACACCAGCGTACACGAAGGGACATTATTCACTCCCCATGAGTTAGTTTATGGTAGGTTAGCGAGAACCCCTACTAGCGAACCAGCGCCAGACGACGATGAAAACGAAAGTTATACGCGTTATCTAACGGAACTATATAATAAAATTTCTGAGGCTCAGGCAATGGCCAGACATAATTTAATAAACGCTAAAATAAAATCTAAGAAATATTACGATAAGCGAGCAGTGCAGAGAAACTTTTGTATAGGCGATCAGGTATATTTACTTAACGAACCTAGGAAGAATAAACTGTCCGACCAGTATTCTGGCCCGCATAAAATATTAGAGATTTTCAAAAATAATAATGTAAGAATTGCGTTAAAATCAGGAAAAACGCGCGTTGTACACATAGATAAGTTAAAGCGACCGGGGAATCGGAGCCCCACCACAACTGACTCCCCACCAGACGGCACTTCGAGGAATAAGGAGTGTGCTGCTTCAGTCAGTTACCGACGGACCCCAGACAAATCAACATGTCGATAATCGTTACCATCGCCTGCATCTTCTTACTAGCAACAGTCTACGGCCTCACAGGATATGACTGTGGCGGAACGGAACTCAACATTACTACTCTCTCCCTCCTTGACGTAGGAGACTGCGACGTGGAAGATATCGAACCAGTCAAAACATCTGTTCATATACAACTACTTCAGACAGCCGAATATGAGACAATCTCTGCATACCAGTGCAAGGTTAAGATCGACCGAACAATATATTACTGCGGAATGCACTCACATGTCTCAATAGTAACCGAGGGTCGAAAACAATATGTAAAAGAAATCGAACCATACAACTGCCAAAAGATACACGAAACCGGATCCTTGGCCATTGGCACCGCTTTGTTGACCGGCTAATAAATAACGCCACCAATCATCGCAGCGTAACGCTGGCAGGACAAGCCTTTACTGATGGTCGCTGCGCAGGCACGCAATATACGGACGGCTACGGAACTTGGGAGAACGTTGTGGTGCAAGCAGCCATCGAAATAACTCTACGCACGTTCACGATGCCTTTTAAAAGATCGATAAGTAAAGTGAATCTGCCTTCAGGAACCCAGTGTCCATCAGCGCAAGGAGGCTGCAATGATGGGACGGCACGGAGACATTTTGGAATCTCCCCTACACAGACGGTTGCCATTTCAACAAGTATGATATTTTATACGAGGGTACAGCAACGAAATTATCACCAAAGAAATACGAGCAAGCACCCGAAATCTATACAGTGACCACCAAGGATACCACCTTCGCATTAGCCAAAACCACAGAGACAAATCTTTGCGGATACAAGTTATACCACACGGAACACCCCAAACTACTCATTTTCGAGACGCAGCCTGGAAGATCCTTCCAGTCTAAAACTAAAACCTCTGTAGACAATTTAGATATCTTCTCATATGTTAACTCTAAGTTTGTATACGTAGAGAAGCATATTAAAACACAATTAACACGATTGTACAAGGATATAATGGAGCAAAAATGTGCCCTAGAGAAACAAATCCTGCAAAACGCCCTCTCACTATCCAGCATCGCTCCAGACGAAATGGCATTCAGAATCATGAAAACACCGGGTTATACTGCAGTCATTGCCGGTGAAGTTATTCATATAATAAAATGCATACCGATGGATTGTAAACTACGACGCACCGACAATTGTTACAACGAACTCCCAGTGACTTATCGAAATCACTCACTATACCTACAACCAAGATCACGTATCCTCTTGAAGACGGGCACACCCAAAGACTGCAACGAGTTGCTACCCAATCTCTATAAGATTGATACCACCTGGTACAGATTGACAGGTAGTATAACGGAATCGCTACCCCCACCAACCATACAACCACTCACCAAACCTTCGTGGAAGTTATGTATGTGAGCCCTGATGCATTAGCCACCAGCGGGATCTACACACCTGAAGACCTGGATCGACTCAGGGATCATATTATGTTTCCTGTAGAGAAACCCTCGATGCTTAATACAATTGCGCGTGGCGCAATGGGCCGAGAAATACCCAACGGAACTGTAGCAATGCTTAACCTCTTGGACGAAGCCTCACTAGACCATATCGCAGAGAACGCAGGTAGAAAACTCTGGGATGGTTTTATCACATTTGGATCGGCGAGCGCTGGTGTCTTGGCATTATTCATAATTGGCAGAACTATTAAACTGTTAGTGGACACAATAATCCATGGTTATGCTCTACACTCGATCTATGGCTGGAGTATCCATTTAATCGGAGCTATCTGGTCGTCAGTAACTCACCTCTTGCTATTCCTGGGAAAATCCAGCAAGACTAAGGTAACGAACGAGGAAGAAGGACGGCAAGAAGAAGCATCAGCGCCGACCCCTCAAGAAAAGGATAATGAAGTGAAAACAGTGCCGGAACAATCGTACACAGAATTGCGAAAATATCTTCACGAAAACGAACGAATGTAAGAAATACTAAGTTAAGCGTTGTTATAAAGTAATGTAAAAATTGTATCTGCTAAAATCTTTAGGTAATATCTTAGCTAATATTTGATCATTTATGATTTATATCTTTATATCTTTTGTACTTAGGATTAAGATGAGAAATGTCGGTCGGGGTGCCTCCATTTCTATTATAAGGGGGGGGGGTGTCACGTCTATCGCGTCAGTATAAATGAATTAATTAATAATTTTATTCCTTATTGTAAAGGTATTACTCTTTTCAATTTTATAATGATAAATTTTTATGACATGAAGCAAGGAACAGACGTGGTACGTCCCTAGCCTCCCACGCGAGCGCCGCACTCCCACCACCAGCGACTCCCACATCGAGCGCGCACCCCACCATAGCGTCGCCGCAGTTTCGAGCCGCCGAACCGAAGCACTTCAGTGCACGGCCGACTGTAAGCAGTTCATCTTGCGAATCTGACTGGAGAGGACCTCCAGTCCGTGAACTCCCTCTTCTAATTCAATTCTAGTTCTAGTGTTAAGAAGATTCAGTTCCAATTCTAGTGTTAAGAAGTAACTCGAATACAATTTCAAATCAATTCCAATTCTATTATAGTATTAGTGAATTTAATATCATTCAATTTAAATTCAAGCTCTAATAAATCTAATTTTAAACGTGTTTTACAATTTAATCAATCTTTGTATTAGTTAATCTTGTAATTGAATATCTTACAATATATATATATATATATATATAAGCGAAAAGTGATTAGTGTCAAATAATTAACAAATCCAAATCCTTCCACCCATCCTAGCGAAACGTACAATCGACAGAGTTCGCGAGGTAGAGTGACCACGCGTAATTTAATCAAATAACAAGCGATCCGGGAAGCTGTGCTTGCTCTCTTGGCTAGCAAGTTGTGCGTCCACCCGCACTACTCCCCAAGAGAGGTATCGCTTCTCACGCATTTTAAGTCGTCACATTACAAGATACCTGACAACCTGTCCCGCCTCTTGGCTAGCAAGTTGTGCGTCCACCCGCACTACTCCCCACAGAGGGTTACAGGTTCTCATCGCGATAGAAAGTTCAATCTTATATTCGTAACTTGTAAGGAAAGCAACATTTCCCTTCATGGTCACTTTCGATGCCGAATAATCGTAAAAACCGCGCCGGACGTCAGCGTGCGATTCGCCGAACTTTATACGAAATTAAATCCGCGCTCACCGGTGATTTGAGCGAATTGCTCGGGTGTGAAGAAATCTACCAGCCAGAATACGAAGCGCATTTCAAGAATAGCCTGTGGGCTCCAAGTCCCCCGAATCCAGCAACGTTGTCGCCAGACGCCCCGCATCCTAGTGTGCATCCCGAGACCCGCCAGGTCGACAGTGAGAATTAAAAGCCCGAATCCAGGAACCGGGCCAAAAGGTAAGTGAATTTCCATTTCCTATTTGTGAATCGCGTTATGTGCAGAGGACAATCGGAAGGCTCACGTCAAAAGAAAACACATTCGGCTGCCGTCTTTAATCATCAAATAAGTATCTTTCGGTGTGTAGTCGAATTCGGGTATGGTCTTGTCGGCATAGCTACCGATACAAATTCCGCCAACCTCATATGCCTAGAGTGCAAATCCCGGTATAATTTCAATTGTGATCAACTACAATTCACAGCTATCTTAAGGCATTACATTAATGTTGGGACTACTCGGAAAGAAAGGCTTTGCAATTTTTGCGGTACTGAATTAGCTCTCTGGCGTGAGGTAACCGACTGCGATCTCTGCTCCGGAGCATTTGCGGCTATTCTTAGAATATTTACGCGAAGAAAATACTTCTTTTTATGGCAATGCCAAATCCTATCGTCATTGACGTAGATGCAGAGATAGGACTGCATGATATTATTTTCTCTAGGAGACTATCGATCTTTTTACACGATCTATACACTCGCAATTTATATCAATAATCCAGTCAAATTCAGCTGTAAAAACCAACACGCAGCCCAGTGCGAGCAGACTCGCCCCACGCGTAGCACGTCTCGCCTGCGACGTAACAGTAACGATCGCTTCCCCCAGATAGACCCCCTCCGCGACGCTATGTCGCGGCAGGTAGCCGATGCTAATTTCGGGGTTGGAAACGTTTACATAGAAGGTTGCCCGTGACCGCGCGGGGACAAGGAGGCCCTTTTGGGGCGTGAAAGGCAGTTTGATCTCTCGCCACTCGATAAATCCGAGACCGAAGTCGATAGTGGCGTCATCGCGGAGAAAGTCGGATCCTAAGATCCCTTCCTGTGCGATGGGGAAGCTATCAGGAACGACGTGTAATGTTATCTCGTGACCCCCGAATTCTATTTTCGTTGACCCTAAGGTCTCTATCTTCCCGTCCGTGATACCAGTGAAATAAATCGTATCGTTTTCCGTTACAGGGGTGTAACGGCGCAGGCATCGTTTCTTTATGAGATTAGGCGCGGCCCCAGTGTCGACCATGAAATCGGTTGTTTTTACTAAGCCGCTAACGGAGATAGAGTTATCGATGGGGCGTGAGAATGTCCGGGTAAGTTTAGGATTGCGATTCGGATGCTTCTTCGCGAACCGCTTCTACCGTGTCTATCGGACGCGTATTCCTCAGAGGATCCGCGCGCGCTGCGTCTGTCCCGCGGGGCGGATCCCGACCATTTCTCTGCTCATGGAGTCGGCTATTGTTATATTGCCGTTTCCGACATTCCTCAATTTCATGGCCGCGATTTTTGCAGTACCTGCACCATTTGTTATCTCGCGACGGTCCGAAATCACGCGGTCTTCTGTCACCTTTCACCATCATTAACGATTCGTTTTTTCCGTAGAGCGGAGCGGCTCGCCTAGCTTCGTCGCGGCATTCAGGCCATTCGGGGGGGTAACGCGGCGAATAATTGCGATCGCGATCTCGGTACGTGTCGAGTCGCGGAGGTGAGCGTCGTCGCTCCGGTGCTGCGGGCTGCCTGTAACGCAGGCTAGAACCTGCATCCGTTTCGAGGGGACGACGGTTGGCGCCAAGGGTGTGTCTATTCAGGCTTGGCCCTAGGCGAGATGGCATTCCATAACGCTGCCGTTCTGTCTCGTCGCGTTTGGTTATAAGTTTTGCGGCGGCAAATGCCTCGAATGGCTGGAAATGTACGGGTTTGAGTTGTAGACGAAGGGGGGTAGTTACGGGATCTATAGTGCCGTGTGCCCGGCGCTCTCCTTCTCTTATCGAGGCTCGGAGTTCCTTAACGCGGTCAATGTAGTCTAATATGTGTTCTCCCGATCGGAGGTACATGGCGGTCAGTTCTCCACGGTATTGCGCAACACTTTTTATTGAACCAAAGGCGCTATTTAGTAGATCGGATAGCTGCGTTACCGTGTCGCACGGCTCGTCGGCGACAGCTGAGTAGGCGTGGCCGCGCAATTTCGCTATCAGCAAGCGTGTGAGGGGTCTCTCGAAATGGGGCGGTAAGATGTCGCGTGCTTGTCTGCAGGCCCCGAGGAACTTCGACAAAGGGATGTTATACCCGTCAAAAATCGGAACGAACTCGGAGCCTCGCGATAAGTTATCTTTAGTGCGGGGAGTAATTCTGCTCCTGACTCGTTTAATTCACCAAAAAGCGCCGGTATCTCTGCAAACCGCTGCCCGGCAGGGAGGCTAGGGCTTCGAGGTGGCGGATCGCGCCGTGTTTCAATCTCGTGGCGTATATTATTTAATTCGGCGCGCATGGCGGTGAGCATATTATTCATTTTGCACGGTGGCTCGGCTTTGTTCCGCGTCTGCGCGATCTCTTCGTAGTGCGACACTCTCTGCCCGAATCTCCTCTCTCTCTCGTTACAACGCGTCGGCGTCGGCCTGTAATTGCACGGCGCGCTTGGCCATATTAGCTTGCATAATATCGAACTCGCTATCGGTGTACTTGGGTTTGGGAGCGGCTGCCCTATCTACGGATATCATCTCCGCGTCGTCGTTCGTGAGCTTTCCTTTTTGGGCGCGCGTGATCATGTCTGTTTCTTTCTCGCCTTTTACCGATGTACGAAGCATATGAAATAGTAACTGTGCGAATATGACGCGGGTCGGTAGGCTGTGTCGAAATTTTTCGATTCCTCCGATTAACGTATCCCATCACTGACGCCAGTTTTATTGTTACGTCACGGGCGGCGACGATCCGCGGGAGCGGTACGCCGCGTAGCACCGGACAAGGGGGACACGTCTACCCATCAGCAACGCTACCAGCGATCGAGCGGTAAATTGCCAGCAACGAATCGATTAGATCGAGGTAGAGAGTTGGATATCCTCAACTGGTTTTTATTCTTCGCATTGGGATAATGACAGAGAAAAGTTCAATAGTCGCCGCGAAATAATCACGTCGGGTGCGTGAGCCGCGTGTCAAATCAGTTCGAGGAAGGCACATCAGATTCTGGTAAATGTGAAGTGCGTCCGCACATGATGTTAAATAATTTCGGATATTTCAATGTATTCTCAAGAGGTTAAAAACGAGCACTTGAACGTGCATTCCTCGAGTGAAATCGCTACGCTTAGGTAAACAGTACTCAAAAAAAGGGATCGGTCGTAAAACCCTTCCGGTCGGGTCGTCTTCTCTATCCTTGTGCGACAACGGTCACGTTTGCTTACGCAGCGAATTCCTTTGTTGAGGAGAAGTGTTGCAGTGGAATATGCACATGGCATGCAATTTTAATATGTCGTTTAATGAAATTATCACGAGTATGCGCGGCGGGCCTTCTTACACGTGGGTCAGCGGAACTGAGATTTAGCTTATCAAATTGGTTCACCTACCATGACTTAAGATGATCGACGTAGATATTCCTCGAGTGAGATCCGAGGTCGGAATTGTAGATCGCACATCAATGAGGCGGATGCTAGCGGGGCTGGCCGTCCACTCCAGAGCTTATCATGCACTAGGAGTTCATATTCCGTTAAATTCTGCTTCCCTGCCAATTATCTCGTTGTAATTGAAGATGGTTGCCACGTGGAGGTCGTACTCGAGATGCCGGATGAAGGTCTTGCGACCGCCACGATTCTTCCTGCCTCTCGGCATTCGTATGAGGCTTCGAATTATTCAAATATTGACGGAAGTAAAACAATGGTTATCGTTCGGCAGCGAGCCAATACGCGTCGCGTTTTGACTTCGCGTAGGAACGATGGTATTTATCGCGACCAAGTATTTCGAGTTTCCGTCGTGGTAAGTGCGGATGGACGCACAACACCTGCTCCGGGAGACGCTCGGCGTTCTTGTTTTAATCAACGCTATGTAGTTTAAGAATTTATTTATTTATCTCGCGTGAAACCTCACAAACCTCGCGAACACTTTTAGTTACTAACGAGACGACGGTGCGAAATAAAGAAGTGAGCACGTAATTGTTGTACGAGACTGTATATATTTTATAAAACAGAATACACTCGCGATTCAACATTAGACTAGTAATATTATTAACACTAACTATTACTTAGTTTAAAATTAATACTTAACTAGAACTCGATTAACTTAACTAGAACTTGAATTCGATTTGAGAGTTGAGTTTGAACGCGGAGTATGTCGCGAGGCGCTTGTGCGGAGCGCACAAGAGTTGTGTCTTCACGGGTTGGCGGCGCGGACTTGAGTGTGATTGCGCTTCGGCGAGCGCTGCTATGCTCTGCGGCGGCGGCACTCCGGCGCAAGATGGCGGATGGCGTGGGTACGCCATCGCACATGGCGGCGGTGTGGTGCTGCATTGGACGGGCGTTTCTATGTCGTCCAATCAGGGCCCGGTCGGCAGGGGACTATGCGCATTCGACGGAAATGCAGATGCTCCATATTTAATCTGATCAATAGTATTATTACAGATACCGATGCTTAAGGTATAATTGTTAATGTGTTTTATGTTAATATATATATATATATATATATATATATATATATATATATAGATACAGTTACGTAAAAATGAAATGTTGTGCGATGATATTGCTGTACATTGTTATTAATTTTTATTTATAATTGATAATTGTGACGGTGCTTGTTTGATGGTAAAAATAGTAGGAATTGTTTATATACGTATTTTTATCTAGTGTCACGTCTGTCACGTCAGAATAAATGGATTAATTAATAATTTTATTCCCTATTGTAAAGGTATTACTCTTCTCAATTTTATAATGATAAATTTGTATAACATGAAGCAAGGAACAGACGTGGTACGTCCCTAGCCTCCCACGCGAGCGCCGCACTCCCACCACCAGCGCCTCCCACATCGAGCGCGCACCCCACCATAGCGTCGCCGCAGTTTCGAGCCGCCGAATCGAAGCACTTCAGTGCACGGCCGACTGTGTTCAGTTCATCCCGCGAATCCGACTGGAGAGGACCTCCAGTCCGTGAACTCCCTCTTCTAATTCAATTCTAGTTCTAGTGTTAAGAGAAATCAATTCCAATTCTAGTGTTAAGAGAATTCAATTCCAATTCTAGTGTTAAGAAATAACTCGAATATAATTTCAAATCAATTCCAATTTTATTATAGTACTAGTGAAGTTAACATCATTCAATTTGAATTCAAGCTCTAATAAATCTAATTTTAAATTTAATCAATCTTTGTATTAAACTTGTATTTGAATATCTTACAATATATATATATATATATAACTGAAAAGTGATTAGTGTCAAACAATTAATAAATCCAAATCCTTCCATCCATCCTAGCGAAACGTACAATCGACAGAGTTCGCGAGGTAGAGTGACCACGCGTAATTCAATCAAATAACAAGCGTTCCGGGAAGCCGTGCTTGCTCTTTTGGCTAGCAAGTTGTGCGTCCACCCGCACTACTCCCCAAGAGAGGTATCGCTTCTCACGCATTTAAGTCGTCAAATTACAAGATATCTGACAACCTGTCTCGCCTCTTGGCTAGCAAGTTGTGCGTCCACCCGCACTACTCCCCACAGAGGGTTACAGGTTCTCATCGCGATAGAAAGTTCAATCTTATATTCGTAACTTGTAAGGGAAGCAACATTTCCCTTCATGGTCACTTTCGATGCCGAATAATCGTAAAAACCGCGCCGGACGTCAGCGTGCGATTCGCCGAACTTTATACGAAATTAAATCCGCGCTCACCGGTGATTTGAGCGAATTGCTCGGGTGTGAAGAAATCTACCAGCCAGAATACGAAGCGCACTTCAAGAATAGCCTGTGGGCTCCAAGTCCCCCGAATCCAGCAACGTTGTCTCCAGACACCCCGCATCCTAGTGAGCATCCCGAGACCCGCCAGACCGACAGCGAGAATTAAAAGCCCGAATCCAGGAACCGGGCCAACGAAAGGTAAGTGAATTTCCATTTCCTATTCTGTGAATCGCGTTATGTGCAGAGGACGATCGGAAGGCTCGCGTCAAAAGAGAACACATCCAGCCGCCGTCTTTAATCACCAAATAAGTCTCTCACGGTGTGTAGTCGAATTCGGGTACGGTCTTGTCGGCATAGCTACCGATACAAATTCTGCCAATCTCATATGCCTAGAGTGTAAATCCCGGTATAATCTCAATAGTGATCAACTACAATTCACCGCTATCTTAAGGCATTACATTAATGTTGGGACTACTCGGGAAGAAAGGCTTTGCAATTTTTGCGGTACTAAATTAGCTCTCTGGCGTGAGGTAACCGATTGCGATCCCTGCTCCGAAGCATTTGCGGCATTCTTAGAATATTTACGCGAAGAAAATACTTCTTTTTACGCACTGCCAAATCCTATCGTCATTGACGTAGATGCAGAGATAGGACTGCATGATATCTTTTTCTCTAGGAGACTATCGACCTTTTTATACGGTCTATACACTCGCAATTTGTATCAATAATCCAGTCAATTCATTCTGTAAAAACCAACACGCAGCCCAGTGCGAGCAGACTCGCCCCACGCGTAGCACGTCTCGCCTGCGACGTAACAATGAATTGCCCGAGCGCGTGGTAGGGAGAGGGCCCATGATATCCATGGATATCTTATCGAAGGCTCGATCGGGCGTATCTGTCAGCACCATAGGCTGTCTGACTTTTATCCGCGTTAGCTTATTTAACCGGCAATTTTGGCAATTTGATATATAGCGGTTTATCTGTTCTTTCATGCCGGGCCAGGTGTACCTTTCCTTGATTCGCGTGAGAGTCTTTGTCACGCCCTTGTGACGGCAGACGCGTGGTACTCTTCGATTATCCGGCTTCTTTCATCTACGGGCGGAGTCGCGATCTCATTGGTACAAATATTTATGCCTAGATTATGGTCCCAAAGAGCAGTGCGGAACGCTTTGTCTATCTTAGCAAATGGTACTCCATTCACGTCGCTTTTGCAGACCGAAATAGTTTGTAATTCTAATTCCCGGATTATATCCACCAGGGATTTTAGTGCTTCCCTGATGCTGTCGAGAACGGTAAGCGAAGAAACATTTCTCTCGACGGGCAAAGCTATTACGAGTTTATTGCCTACGCGTCGGATCTTACCGCGGCCCATAACGTCGCAAGCCTCGGGCAAAAGGTTCTGTTTTCTCAAGATACGCGCCCCTAAGTCGCATGGTTCTCCTTGCGCGTCAACAAACACTACCAGGTTATCTTTTCTGTTCGCGAAGTTATCTCTTATTTCTTTTACTCGGAGATGATGCATCTGGTACGGCGCATTGTCGCCGTCGAACAAGTTTTCATCTTCCGATGCATCACTTCCTTGCTCAGGATCGCTATCAAGATTTATTTCGGAGTTACAGTCAATTGAATCGTCATGGCCACTCTCTTTGCTATTGCGGTTAGCGTCCACTTTCGATTCTCTATTTTCCTTAGCAGCGGGGATCCCCGGTTCTCGCGGTATGGGGGGTCGAAAACAAAGACTCGTCGGATTCGCTTTCGTCCTCATTGATTTCGGTCGGTTGTTCGCGAGTCACCGCGAGAGGAAGCATTCGTACGGGTGGGTTTCGCGAGAGCGCGTCTGCGTTAGTATTCATTTTCCCTGCCTTATATACTACTTCATACTCGTGTTCTGCGAGCTTTAGACACCATCGTACCAGACGCGATGTCGGGTCCTTAACAGAGTGGAGCACGTTAAAAGCTTATGGTCAGTAACCAATCGAAATTTGCGACCGTACAAATAAGGCCGGAAATAATTAACGCAATACACGATTCCTAGCAATTCCTTCTCGATGGTCGAGTAATTCTGTTCGGGCGGACTCAACAATCGAGAGGTGTAAGCTATCGGTAGATCTTTGCCCAACGGTCCCTGACTCAGGATACCGCCAATGGCAAATTTCGAGGCGTCGGTTGTTACAATGAAGGGTTTCGTAAAGTCGAGATATTGTAGCAATGGTTCAGAGCAGAGGGCGGCCTTCAGCGTATGGAATGTGAGTTTCTGTGCATCACCCCACTCGAATTGTTTTTCTTTCTTTAATAAATCTGTCAGAGGCCGTCCTGGAAAAATTTGGGATAAACCGGCGGTAATAATCAGCGATTATTTACATTTACACAATTACACAATTATCGGTACATTGTAATATCTTTATTACCAATTAATAAACAAAATCATATAATTATATAAATAACAAAATACCAACCAATTTCTTTATATCATCAAATATAATTTCAGAAATTAAGAAACTCTTGTATTCAAACACTTTCACTTTTGTTCCATTTTAATCATAATAAATATAAAAGTTAATAACAAAATTAATAACAATAGAAAGGATATGAATAAGGAATAAAAGTCATAATGACAATATAACAAAATCCATGACAAAACATTTATTCAACAGTTCACCTGATACATATCCTTATTTCAAGGATAAATTTTGTTGATGTCCTAATATGGATATATTTTCCTTGTATAAATACATTCTCCATCAAAAATCATTTCGAAAACATGATTATAGTTTGTGGTTACGATTCTTAATTCTCAAGATATAAACAAAATTAAGGGTATATGAAAGCACACACACATGTATACATATATACGTACATTATGCATTTCCTTATAAGATATAGTTTTCTTTATGAAATTATATAAACAACCCGGATAGAAACATATTTTATCTCAGAAAAGAAATTCTACGATTTAAATTTCGTTTAATAAAATTTATAAATAAATAAATTATTATATTAACAAATAATTATTATGAAAGATTTGGACAACACACAGGAAATCCTGCAACTTACCTCATTACACATACCTACCTAACTCGCATCGTTTAGAAGATATTTAAACAATTATAAACTTCCTTAAATACACTTACCTCAAAAACTCAAATCAGTTCAGCAGGCAAATCTCCATATATAAACCAGTTCAACTTCTAGAAACCTTCATCCTAGACTTATATTTATAATTGTTACTTCCCTTTTTTCATTAACACTAATCCTATGGCTATGACAAAAATCTTGAATATTAATATGCATGGAAAACTACCCTAACAATTCAACCAATCACAATCAGAGCCATTTTGTACCTGAAAACATTTAATAAATAATGTATTACAAATGTAAAAAGAGTTATACTGATATATTTTAGATATACTAATTATATGATGTAATCATTATTATTATAAAAATTGTAAAGTATATCTAAAACGATTGCGATGATTAATATTTATTATAAAAGCTTAAATTCAAGCAAACTATATGTTTGTTAATTATAAGAAAGGAATTATTATAACGAAGTATAATTCTTTGAAAACAAAATAGATCGACCGAATAGTCATAAGTATGACTCATGATCAGTTTGTAAGCGAAAATAAGCCAACGTTAAATGTCAAGGCCTCCATAATATTTTAGTATCACAAGTCATAGCTGACTCATAGCAAATGTAGGTTAAATCGACCAATAGAAAACTATGTCAAGAACAACTAGAAGGTCTTAAATGCGTGAATCATAGTTGACTCATAATGAAAGTAGACTAACAATAGGCTTTATTCAGACCTGTAGAATCATAACATTGGAATTTAGGTCACCTCTACTTCCATGTTTTGGCAACATATAAAAACCTCAAGTGACGATACCTTTGGACATTCGCGCAGGCATTCACGCAATCACGCATGCATTCCCTCGTACGCACTCGCGCATTTTCCCATTTCGCACTTACGATTCACATCCACAGACACTTACATTTTATTCGCATTCGCACTTGTACGCGCACGTACATTTTTGCACTTGTACTTCCACTCGCATTCGCTAAATATATATATATATATATATACCTATCATTTATAACAGTGAATAAATTCCAATTCAAATACCACAAGTGTGATATTATATTATTCCTTATTCCCAAAATCGAAAACTCTTTCCTGAAAATAAAAGTCATTTCGACATTCCTGTTACCTACTTCCTTCGCAGTATCTAATCCTGAGGTTTTACCCTCTTAACCGCATGGAAAAGAATCTCACAAATAACGTGTGAGTGTAGCTGTCGAGGATCTGTTGATTTCGGCTCCGTCCGATCTACCAGGACCTCCCAGGACGTCACAAACTGGACGGTTATCGACCCTAAGGTCTCGATTCTGCCGGTCGTTATCCCTGTGAGATAGATCGTATCATTTTTTACGATGGGCGTGCTCGGGTGCACGTGTTTTTTCTTTATAAGGTTAGGTGCGGCCCCGATGTCGATCATAAAGTCGGTTGGTTCTGCTAAATCGCTAACGGATAGCAGAATGGAGGGGGCGTGAGACGGTCCAGGTAGATTTAGGATTGCGACTCGGGTGTTTGTGCTTCCTCGCGAACCGTTTCTACCGTGTTCACCGGACGCGCATTTCTCAGAGGATCCGCACGCGGCGCGTCCATCCCGCGAGGCGGATCCTGACCGTTTCCCGGCCCGTTAAATCTACTGTTATTATAATGTCGTTTGCGACACTCTTCGATCTCGTGCTCGCGATTCTTACAGTACCTACACCACTTGTCGTTTCGCGGCGTTTCGAAGTTACGCGTGACACGGTCTCCGTTCCGCGGCCCGGATGGGTTTCTGTTATCGTATCGCGGCGCTGGTCGCATCTCGATGCGGCGCTCGGTCCACTCGGAGAGGCGGTGTGGCTGATAATTTCGTTCGCGGTTCCTATAATCGCTATATCGCGGGGGCGACTGTCGCCTCTCAGGAGGGGGCATTGGTCTGTAACGCATGTTGCGTCCCACGTCCGGCTCGGGTGATCGGCGGCGTGCGTCGGTCGTTTGTCTTGGCGGTTGTCCGAGTCGCGCGGGGAGCCCGTAACGCTGTCGTTCGAGCTCATCGCGCTTCGCGATCATCTTTGCAGCTGTGAAAGCCTCGGAAGGCTCGCGATAATGCTCCGGCCGCAGCTGTAGCCGGTACGGGGTGGGGAGGCCCTCGCAGAAACAGTAAGCAGTAAGCTCGTCAATTTCACTGGTCACCGCAGAATTCAGAGTCCCGCGAGCGCGTCGTTCCCCGTCGCGTATTGCAGATCGAAGCTCTTTAACGCGGTCTATGTAATCTAGGATATGTTCGTTGGGACGGAGGTGTACGGCGGTCAGCTCTCCTCGATATTGCGCTACGCTCTTGACGGAACCGAAGGCACTGTTGAGCAGATCCGAGAGTTGTGTAACTGATTCGCAGGGTTCATCGGCTACCGCGGAATGCGCGTGACCTCGTAGTTTGGTTATAAGTAGAGGGGCCTTTCGTAATGCGGGGGAAGGATATCGCGAGCTTGCCTACAGGCGCCGAGGAACTTGGACAGTGGTATATTATAACCGTTGAAGTGCGGCACATACTCGGTGGCTTCCCGATAGGTAATCTTCGGAACGGCGGGCGGTTCAGCGCCCGACTCGTTGTGATCCCCGAATAGCGGTGGCGTCTCACCGAACGGCTGGCCTGGCGGTAGGCTGGGGCTTCGCAATGGAAGGTCGCGGCGTATGTCCATTTCGCGTCGCATGCTATTTAATTCGGCGCGCAACGACGCCATCATATAACTCATCTCGCGTAACGCGGCTCGGCCTTCCTCGGCATCGGCGCAGTCCCGCTGCAAAGCGGCGTTTTCTGCCCGAACTCGCTCCTTCTCCCGGTTTACCGCGTCGTGCTCTGCGCGGACTCTCTCTCTTTCCTTTTCTAACGCATCGGCGTCGGCCTGCAATTGCGCGGCACGCTCCTCTTGCGCGGCGCGAATCCTATCGAGCTCCTCCTCGGTCAAAGGTTTCTTGGGGTTATTCCGAGTATTCATATCGCTCTCTTTAGATTTTACCGGGGTGCGAAGCATAAGGTACGATAATCACGGTACGAACGCTGGGTGGGTCGGTGAGATTTGCCGATATGTTCGACTCTCCCGATTAACGAGATCCCACCGCTGTCACCAAATATGTTACGTCAAAACCGCGGGGACCCCTCCGATAATCTCAGCGGCAAATTATTGAAAATCGCTCTCGAGGAATTTCGGCAAATTACACGGCTGACCTTGCGTTTAACCAGATGTCGAGTGATTATTTGACTGTGAGCGGATCAGTGAAACGGAGAAATTGGTTAGCCGGCGCGATAGAATGCCGTTGGGAGCGGGATTCGTCTCGTCGAGGTAATATCGTCCGCAGATGTTCTCTATGGCGTTACCTAATTCCCTGAGCACTTCTAGAGATACGATAAAAACCTCGGTGCAGTCAGAGCAAAGCTCAATGTCGCGGACTATTACAAGACTGGTACGGCAGCAATCGCAATGATCCCGGGCGGAAGTATACCCAAACTGGAACGCATGGGCCAGTTCAAGATGATACGTAAGAGTCCCTTCGGATATTTCTTCTTTGCATCGAAAGCAAAGATATTCGGCACTGTTAGGGAACGATTCGGCGATAGCGTCGTCTACGCGTCGATATCCAAACGTGATAAGGCAACGCACCGTACTCTTACGATACCTGTATACGGCGCCTGGGTGAGTGCGCGAGTATCGTGGCTCGAGAAAACAAGGCGGGCATATCACGTCAAATAACGGGAGTTAATATTACGCGGCGAATATTCAACGTTAAAATGTATTATATTAAAATGTATATTTCGAAACTGGAATATTTCCATGCGCAACGATAAAGCGGCTCAAAACCCTACATGCCTTAGGGGAAAGTGGCAAGGGAGGCAAAAAAAAAGGGGTCGATCGTAAAACCCTTCCGGTCGAGTGATGCAACTATGCGGCGGTCGCTCGACGCGAACAAAGCGAATGATGCAACCCGAAAGAATCCTGCGCGCGACGAGTACAATTATATTCGTTTACATTCGTCTAATTTCTTTATACTCTATATTTTACTGGTGTAAATGTATGCCCGGCGGGAAAACGCGAAAGCAACCGGGAATAAAACTCGATGTATGATTCTCACTTACCTTTCGGTGTTTGCTCTGCACAGATATTCTTCGAGGGAGATGCGTGGTAGAAAACTGCTTCCTTGGTAGGCTGCTACGGGCACGGATGGGGCTGGTAAGGCGCTCCAGAGGCGATCATGCACGAGGAGTTCGTACTCGCCGTCGTAAGTCACTTCTTCGCCGATGATCGCATTGTGGTCGTAAATCGCGGCCACGTGGAGGTCGTATTCGAGTCGCTGAAGTGCGTTGTTACGATCCGCGCGATTTTTCCGTGCCTTAGGCATTCGGCAGAGGCTCTAGGCGTATATTATATTTAATTAAAAAGTGGGGGTTAGGATATTACATTCGGCTGCGAGCCAATTACGCATTACGGTTCGGCGTCGCGTTGGAATGCATGAGCTACCGCGTGCTCGAAGTCCGATGTTTCCTTTGTGGTAAGTGCGGATGACGCACAACACCTTGCCCCCAGAAATGATCGGAATTCTTGCTTTAGCTACTAATTATTCGGTACAAGAAGACTTGAGTTATGATGAACGCCCGTTGCCTCTTTAGCCTCGCGAACACATCCGTTATTATCGGAATCTCGGAGACAAGGGATGAGGTAGTAAAGAACACGTGACGTTAAATAGAAATCGTTATATTTAGATATTCACTGAATTTACACTCACGGAATATTAACACTATATATATCAAACTAGAATTTGAACTAATAATAGGATTTGAACTAAAACTAGAGATTGAAACGATTTGAACTAAGTCTAGAGGTTGAAACACGCTTATACTTGAACGAGACGACGCTCGCGCGGTGTTCACTAGTCGACGACGCGCACAAGAATGGATGAGTATGGCCGCGCGTTGTAACGCGTGCCTGCGGCGGCGCTGTTACGCAACATGGCGGTGGCGTGGGTACGCCAACGCACATGGCGCAAGATGGCGGATGGCGTGGGCACGCCAAAGCACGTGGCGCAAGATGGCGGATGGCGTGGGTACGCCAAAGCACGTGGCGCAAGATGGCGGATGGCGTGGGTACGCCAACGCACGTGGCGCAAGATGGCGGATGGCGTGGGCACGCCAAAGCACGTGGCGCTCGCGGCGGTCATAGACTATAGAGCTAGACTAGACGTACATATCTATAATGGTCGTTGGTTGGCCAATCAGCACGCGGCTGACTGGAGATGATGCGCGCAACAGCAACGCGAGCCTTATTATAGTAATAATTCTACATTTAATTAGATTTATTATTAGCATGATTTGTTATTGTTATTTATCATTTTATTTATTATTATTATTTAATTTTATTACTTATATTTATTATAGTGTATATTTACTGGCGGTAAGGCGCATCGCGTGGTATGTCGACGGCAGGAGAGCCGGTTGTTACCAACTTTGGCGGCTAGAATAGTGGCGCTTCTGCGCAGGTGGGATAAAAAGGAGAAGGAAAAATTTTACCCGTTGGCTCTCCTGACGTCACAGTGTCCTTCGTTAAATCATTCATTATCGTTGTCAGGATTAGTAAGTGTTCGTCTACGTCTGCCTGTAATGTGGACTCGGTCAACCGTTGTTCTAATCGTTTTGTCGTACTCATTATCAGATTTTCGTTATAGTTTAGAGTATTTTCTAATTCGTCCAAGTGCGCTATTGTGGCGTTGATTACTCTTATTTGATTTGCTACTGCGTGCTGCAGTATCTTGCCGTTTGTTCGTAACGTTTGCAGTTGCTCGTCTATTAGTTTCTGATCGTCGGCGTCCATCGTTCCGAATAATATTTTGCTGACCCGACCGCATCTAGCAGTCCTCGTCATTTGTCAGTCGTTTTGTATAGCGTTTCTACTTGTATCAACAGCGCGATCAGTTTGGTATTTTCTTTTTCTATTATCCTCATAATGTTTCGGCAACCTAACTGAGCGTTGCCTATTACTTTTCGGCACTGTATTGCGGTTTCCTCCATATAGTCTTGCAATTGCTGATGTCTGATCTCTAATTCTTTTGCGCTCAGTTTTATCATTAATTTCCATGCCGATTCAGCCTGTCTCAGCTGACGATTTCCTCGTAATAGATTCCTGGCTGGTGCGAGAACAATTCCCAGTCAATAGCATGCCGAGAATCAGGTGTCGCTTGTACTGCTCTTCTCCACATAAGGAGCATCCTGCAAGTTTAGGGTTCAGGTTACTTTTCCGTGAATCCTCGTCATGCATTTTTTGTGTGCTACGTTTAATATTATAAATTATTTTGTTCAGTCTGCCGTCAATCGTGGTCTGTTGCGCGTCGTGGACGGTTTTTAGTTTGTTTCTTGGATTTTCCACTATGCAGTGTACTAGGTGTGGTCAAGATGTTTCCATTATATGTGGCGAGTGCGTGCGGCGGTCATACCGGCCCAACGTGTGGCGTTGAGGATGTCGTCCAGGTGGCCGTCCACGGTCGTCTGGACAGGGGAGTATCGTCCCCGTGCTCCACAAGCAATCTGCATCGAGAAGTCTCCTGCGCCCCCTCCGCCTGTCTGCGAGGAGCTCTACCCCCGCGACTCTTTGCGGGTGCAAGTTTGCGTTGCCACCGGGCAACGATTCGTCGCCGTCCTGCGTGACTGGTGAGTCCTGTATTTTTTCTTTTTACTAACTCTAATTTATGCTGTCTTTATTATTAATGTCTTTATTTTACTGCTTTTGCTTTTTTGCTTTTTGCGGATAATTATTCGTATGCGTTGTTTGCGTTGTTAGTCTTCGATGAATAGTTTGAGTCGGTTCGCGTGCACCGTCGTAATTTTTCGTTTTTGTTTAATTTTATAATTAACATCAGAGGTTTTCTCGATTATTTGATATGGATCTATCCATGGTGCTTCCAATTTCTTCGATCGTCCTCTGCTTCGTCATGCAGGAGGACCTTATCTCCTACTTTGAAGGTTTTAGTATTCGTATTTTTATCTGCATAGTTTTTTGCCTTTTGTTTTGCTTCGCGAATATGTTCTTTCGCTACTTTATGTGTGGCTCTGAGTCGTTCTCTTAGTTCTTGCGCGTAGTTATCGTATGTATAATATGGTTTCGGCGGCACCGGCCAGGGCCGTAGGTAATGTTGCTCGGTGCCCGTACATCAATTCGAACGGTATAGCCCGTTGCTGTATGCGGTGTCGTATTGTACGTGAACATCGCGTATGGGATCCATTCATCCCAGTTGGTTTGGTCCTCGTTTATATAGTGCCTTAAGTATTCGATCAGACCTGTGCGATCTCTCCAGGGCTCCGTTGCTTTTAGGATGGTACGCGGATATTTGAATTTTCGTTATTTTTAGGAGGGTGCATATATCCCTGAACATTTCACTGACGAAGTTCGTTCCTTGATCTGTCAGTACTGTTTCCGGTATTCCGAATTCACATATTATTTTTGTGGTGAACTCTTTGGCAATCGTGTTTGCTTCCTGGTCTGATATCGGTATTACTAAATTTTGTTAAGTCGTCTTGAAATGTTAGTAGGTATTTATTTCCTTTCATGGTGACCGTGAGTGGTCCTACTATGTCCAGGGCGCATTTTTGAAACGGTTTTTCTGCCGTGTCGGTCAATACTAGAAGCATTTTGGTTTTCTTGCTTAGTTTGTTTTTTTGGCAATATTCATATTTGGCAATGTATTCTTCCACATCTTGTATTAGTCCGTGCCAGTTGTGCATTAATCGTATTCGATTTACGGTACGTGTTACGCCTTGATGTCCTCCGAGGGGGGCATTATGATATTCGTACATTATTTGCTCCTTGTCTTCTTTGTTATATTCGCGTTCTTCCTTGTCGCGCTCGATGCTGTTTATCTGTGTGTCAGGCGCGATCGGGTTTCTGCTGAGCGCGTCAGCATTTGTATTGCCTTTACCGGCCTTGTGTACCACCTCATCGTACTCTTCTAATTTGAGCCTCCATTTGATTAATCGTGAACCAGGGTCTGTTATACTAAATAGCCAGATCAATGGCTTGTGTTCTGTAATTATTTGAAATTTTGTTCCATAGAGGTACGGTCGAAAGTGTTTGACGGCCCATACTATGGCTAGCAATTCTTTCTCTGTTGTATTATAGTTTTGTTCCGCTTTATTCAGAATTCTGCTTGCGTATGCAATTGGTCGGTCTTGGCCTACTGGCCCTTGCGACAATACTGCTCCGGATGCGTCTGTCGTTACTATAAATTGTTTAGTGAAGTCCGAGTAAGCTAGAACTGGTGTGGTCGTTAACTTTTCTTTTAATGTTTCGAATGCGTTCTGTTGTTCTGCTGTCCAAGCGAACTTTTCATCCTTTTTTATTAGTTTTGTTAATGGTTTTGCTATCTTCGAAAAATTCTCGATGAATCTTCTATAATACCCGGCTAATCTTATGAAGGATAGCACATCTTTTACCCGTTTTGGTATTGGAAAGTTTGCTACGGCCGTTATTTTCGCAGGATTCGGTATTATACCGTTTTCGGAGATAATGTGTAAGTATGTCTCCTTTCTTAAGAATTCACATTTATTCGATTGTAGTTTCAGATTGTAGTCTTTTAGTTTTTTAATTTCTTAGTTTTTTGAATACTTCAATTAGTCTTTTGTTATGCTCTTTCAAATTTGGTCCATATATTACGATGTCATCTAGATAGGCATTTGAGGCCTTGTAATCCGGTTAGTACGGAATTCATAAGTCTCTGGAATGTTGCAGGCATTTTTTAATCCAAAAGGCATTCTATTAAATTCGTAGTGCCCGTAAGGTGTGGAAAATGCTGTTCTTTGTTTGTGTTCCTCATGCATGGGGATTTGATGGTATCCCGATGCTAAATCCAATGTTGTAAAGTATTTCGTGTTTCCTAGTTGGTTTAGTATGTCAGTGATATTCGGGAGCGGGAAAGAATCGTCAATTGTTAAGTCATTCAATTTCCGAAAATCCACAACTATTCGTAGTTTTCGCTCTCCAGATGCGTCTAATTTCTTTGGTACTATTAGTAAGGGTGCGTTCTACTGACTCGTGCTGGGACGGATTATCTCGTCGTCCAGCATTTTCGCTATCTGTTTATTTACTTCTGTCTTGTGCTTCTCCGGTAATCTATATGGTCGGACATTTACCGGCGCGCTATCTGCTCGCGTATTTATTTCATGTGCTACTGCGTTAGTGTACGATAGGCGGTCGTTTTCTAGATGGAAGATATCACGGAAATCTTCGCAAATCTGGTGCAAGGTTTCCTTTTCCTCTTTATTTAAATGCTCGGTTCGCATTTGTCTATGCAATTTTTCTTTACGAGCTTGAATGGGCTCGTCGCTCATTTCGTTACTTGATACCTCCATGGTATACATGTGTGCGGCGTCTTTTGTCTTTATCTCGTCCGTGACTAGCGGCGTTGTTATCTCCACGGATTCTCCCGTGGTATTTATCACATTTATTGGACATACGTTTTCTTCTGGTATGACCAAACAATTTCCTATGAAAACTCCGGGTTTGATTTCGACTGCATTTACTATTCCAATGCTATTCCGATCGGTTACCGCCTGAATTATGGTTTCACTCGCGAGGCGTTAGCATGGTTTTCTTGTACGGGTAGAGTTGAAAGTTGTGTTGCTAATACGGATTTGTTTTTTCCCATGATCGCATTTCGCTTGCTGTTTATTCAAAAAGTCTAGTCCAGTATCCCTTCATAATTTATTGGGAAGTCATCTCTTACCACATACATAGTGTGCCGTATCTCTCGATCTCCTAGCGTTATCGTTGCTCTTATCTTTCCGAGTGTGTGTATCTTGTGGCCCGTAACTCCGGTTAGGGCTAAACGCTCTTCGCACATTAGTGTGTTTCTCTTTAGATTTCCTAGTAATGTCAAAGTGGCGCCTGTATCGAGGAGGAAACTTGTTTTTCCCTTTTTTGTCTCTCGCATCGGCAAGGTAATCAAGTCTAACATTGCGTTTGTGTGAGGCGTATTCACCTGTGTCACTTGATGCTCGCGTACGGTTCGCGTTATCTTTGTTCTCGGTTTCTCTTCTTTTTCGTCGTCGCCACTACTTGTGAACGATAGGTCATCGCTCCCCCTTTGCTGCTTATTCTTTCTCATTATTACAGCGGTATTTATTTGTTGCCCTTTTTCATTATCCTGTCTCGTGCGTCTCGGCTGCCCCTTTCTCGGACGGCCGTTCAGTGATCAGCATTCGTCGCGCTTATGGCCTGCCTTTTTGCAGTATGAGCAGTATTTCTCGATATTATTTACGTTCGCCGATCGTTCGGCTCGCGGTAGCGGATATGTTGCACATTTGTTTGTGTATCGGCTTGAACGACAGTCGCGCGCCAAATGTCCTAGCCTACCGCATTTGTGGCACTCCAATTTTTGATTGCGATTTCTATACTGTTCTTGGTTGCTTCTTGCTTTCTGGTTATTGTACATTTTTATAGGTTGACTACCTTTTAATTTTTCTTCGGCTGTCGCGCCTAGCATCGCGGCTGTTAAATTCGTATAGTTCCTGGATCGTACTATTGTTTGTATCTCGTCATGTAATCCTAGTTGGAAATTTTCTAGGGCTAATTCCTGTATCGTATCTAAGATTGCCTTTCGTTGCTCCGCGGTGTGCTCGCGTCCTTCTACCATAGATTGATAGAGTTCCATTGCTAGTTTGTCAACGCGGAGTCCGTATTCTCGCGCGCTTTCCCCGGGTGGATTATATTAAACTCTCGCTGAATGTGCGTAGTGCTACGCTTTGCCAAATAACACATCTCGATCTCGCGCTTCAGTTGCATGAACGTGCGTATATTCCTTGTTTGGAAATCGTGCATGGCTTTCCCTGTTAGTTTCGTGCACAAGATCGCTTTTAATAATGATTTTTCGTCGGCAGGATTTATTTCGCTCATTGCGTACGTGCTTGCGTTTAAAAATTTTTGAACTTGATTCCGCGATGATTCGTCCATCTCCGGAATCATATCGCGGGCTTCCTTTAGTTTCATAAACGTATGTGCGGGGTCTCGCGAATTTCAGACATCGTCCCGTGTACGCCCGTATGTCATTTCTATCGGTTCGTCATTTTCTGCACTCCGATCGTAATTAACGACTTCTAGTTGGCTTATGTGGCCCTGTAGTGCTTGCATGTCTTCTATCAACTCGACCAACATTGCATCCCGCGCGTCGTGCGAAGCTTCCGCCGGATCAGATTTCCAGTGCCTGGCTTACAGTGGCTCTCATCCTTTTTACTTCGTCGTCCAATTCTCTGTTTACTGCTTGTTGTTCTTCCGCGATCGGTTTTAATGGTATGCCCGAAGGTTGATTTGCCATTTCCGCTGGGTTTATGTTTCGTGAGGCGGTGTAAAATTCGGTTGGATCGAACACGCTACTTACTTAACTATCGTAAGATGTCAATGAAAATTCCCCGCGGCTAGGGTTACTTGCGTTCGTACCGTCGCTATGATCAGATCTTGCGTCTGTTGGTTGTAATAGAGCGTCGTCGCGTCTCTCACTACTCGGTAGTAGGCTATTATCTATGTCGCTAAGCGAAAACACGCGTTCAATTACAATGTTCGGATGTAATTCCGGTTTACTCAGACTATCGTCGGAATAATAATTACTTAAATCGCGGCGTACGTTATCGCGCGGATCGCGTGAATTTTCCGTCTGCTCGAGGCTCGGAGGGCTCGGGCTGAGCGCTCGACTGGCTGACGCGCTATGTAGCCACGACGTGTTTCTTTGAGCGGGAGTTTGGTTAACTCTCTCGTTCGACATCTACCTACACGCTTCTCTCGCTATCTAATGCGCTTGCCTTAATTTTCTATGACTTACATTACGTTCGCAATTCGCATGTTTGTGGCGTAGCGCTGGCTGTTGCGGTAGGTCGCTGCTTCTCCGGTGTCACTGATATGCTCGGCGTTGTGGCTCTATCGGCTCTTTCTCGCCGCAGGGATGTCGACTTCTTTTCCGGCCTTTTTCTTGAATTCCGATCGTTTGTTCCTTCCAGATGACTGGGTATTGCTGCGAAACGATCCCACCGCTGCCACCAGAAATGTTGTGCGGGTCGTTTCGGGGATTACACAATATTTGCGCGATTAGCACGGTAGCGTTGGTAATCGCTATCGCTTGATAAAATAATAATTCGTCGGATAAAATATCGCTTGCCGCAATCCGCTTTGTCAGCGGTGGGCGTGATTGCGTTCTCGGCGCTCGCGAGACTATTATTTTTTGTGACTTTTATCGCTATTGTCCTTTCAATGGCAGTCATTAAAGATGTGAGGCTTTCTAACTGTAAAATCTGTTTTATTAGGTGTACAAAAAAGTTCTGAGTCTTTTTGTAAAATTCAATCTTTATTCAAAAACAAACAAAAAAATATTAATCAGCGAAATATTCCCCGTTTGCATCAACGACCTTTTGCCATCTTTCGGGTAACTTCCGAATTCTTTGACGATAGAAGCTCACCGGTTTCGAAGCGATAAAGTCATCAATGCATTTTCGTATCTCTTCAAATCTCACGAAATGTGTATCAGCCAAATGATGCTGCAGCGACCGGAATAGGTTAGTAATCGGAAGGCGCCATGTCTGGGCTATACGCCGCGTGCGGAAGAAGTTCCCAGCCTAACGCAAAGATATGGTCCTGAGTTGCTTTCGCAACATGTGGTCAAGCATTGTCATGAAGGCAAGATCACTTTACGACGTCCTTGGCCAGTAAATGGCCTCTTTTCTTCTAATGCATCGCTCAAATTGATCAATTGTTGTTGGTAGCGGTTTGCCGTGATTGTTTCACCCGGTTGTTACAACTCGTAATACAACGTACTCGTAACGTAATACTCGTAACACACCTTTCCAATCCCACCAGATACAGAGCAAAACCTTCTTGGCGTGGATATTGGGCTTTGGCGTCGATGTCGAAGATTGATCAGGGTCAATCCATGATTTTCTACGTTTAGGGTTATCATAAAGAATCCACTTTTCATCGCCTGTAATAATTTTGTGCAGAAAATCTTTTTTCCGGAACTTTGAAAGCAAAGTGAGTGCAGTGTCACGCCGACGATTTTTGTTGTCTTCGGACAATTCATGCGGAATCCATCTGCCTTCCTTCTGAACCTTTCCCATCGTATGTACGGAAATGATTTGCTGCGTAACACCAAGCTGTTCTGCAAGCTCCTTTTCAGTTTGCGCAGAGTTTATATCCAGCAGTGCTTGCAATTCGTCTGTTTCAATCTTTTGAGGGCGTCCAGCACGCGGTTCATCTTCAAGACTGAAATCTCCTTGGCGAAATTTTTGATATCATCTTTTACATGTAGTATGACTTACAGCGTTCTCTCCATATGCAGCACAAATTATTGCAGTGGCTTCAGCAGGATTTTTCTTCAGATGAAACGAAGTGGATGGAAAATCGAATATGCTCTTTTGTTATTGCCATCGTGAACACTATTGATTTTTGAGGTTATGTGCATCAAACGCCAAACCGTATGGCATTTTAGAAGGCCAAATGTCAACGCTTTAAAACCGCAAAAGGGCGGGAAGATATATAAAATTTAAATTGTTATTTCGGTTGTATGAAATCTAAAGCTCAGAACTTTTTTGTACATCTAATATATTCCCGTCTGTAAGCGCAACAATGAATTGCGAACACGCCTTTTTATCTTGTAAACTGAGAGAATAAGCAAGACGAGATAAACGTTCCAAATCCGAGTCGAGAGAAGCAAATTCTCTCCGAAATTTTGTTTTCGATTTATGAATTGCATATAATAAGTTTGTGCCGAAAATTTTTCTCCGAAGTGCAATTTTAATCGCGAAACCAAATTTTCGAACTGTGAATTTTTACCTGCCACTAAAGCAGCACGCCCCTTTCTTCTAAAACATGATGCTAATATAATAACTTTCTCCGCATTCCCCCAATTATTTGCGCGATTAAATTAAATTGTGTCAAAATTCTTACAACGGGATACTTTCGTCAAAGATATCTAGTTTTAATTTAATACCGAGACTATTTACGAAAATAAAATTAGAATTGAGGTTAGACTGGCCTGGTGCAGCGTAACATTGCTCCTTCGAACGCTGTCCTGACCCTCCCTGTTGACTAGGAAGCAAACGAGTCTCCAAATTTGATTGCGTCGCAAGCTCTGCTCTCAGATGATGAGATGAAGCTCTTCCAATGTGAATCTAAGAACCATATCCGTCATCTCGGTTGCTCCATTCGCACACAAGTCCTCTTTCTAGCCAAAGCCATCTGTCTCCCGTTAACTATCGGAATTCACGGATTCCGCTGTTCCAACACACTTTCTATACTCGCCAGCGCCTGACTTTCCGCCATATCAAAACGATCAGTCCGATGGATTGTTACGATCCCGAACAAGCCCCCAAAATGTCGCGCTCGCAGCGAATCGCGAATCGCGTTTTGCGGATGAACCGCGCGCGGAATAATAACACTTTTCTAAAGACTCGGAACTTTATTAAGAAGTCGTACAATTAGTTCGCCGCAGACACATGTCCGTTCGCCACCGAACTCCGCGAACAACAACAACCAAAAAACTTCGCATAACACAAAACAATCAACGACACAGGGAACGATCCTTTCTTTTAAAATATCGATCCTTTTAATATTGATTTTCCTGAGGGCAACAACGAGCGGAACACTGCTCTGTCGTAACAATATATATATAAAATTTCGACTGAATGAAAAAGATAAGATGTCATAAGAATAAAAATATTTGTCAGCATGTATATATGAGCAAATTATGCGTTTGTAAGAATTAAATATAGAATTTTAGAAATGTGATCAGGTTATATGGTTATGCGAATTAGAATTAAGTGGAAATTTAATTTTAATTTCTTGTGTGGTGAATTGTAATGTATATTATATTAAACAATAAATCTTGCCTTTATTTATAACATTCAGATAATTTCATCATTAGTTTTCTTTTTCATTATTTTCCTTATTCGGTCGAACAGCGCCAAGTGTTTTTATTATACATAAAAATTTTTTATATACATATTACTTGGATTTAATAGAATAAGATGTTTCTTATAATACGCAATTTTTATAGTAAGATGTAACTTGGCGCTAGTTATTGATATCAAATTTTTTATACAAATAATGATGATGACGTTTCTTAAAGTAAATATTTACGAATCGGATTTTGTGTATCTCCGCTCGTAGAGTATATATCGAGAGACACGGTCGTGGCTCCTTGCCAAGTATAAGCGTCAGCTTCACGAGCGCGAGATTGGTCGTGTCTCTTTACGCGAGCCTGCGAGTTGCTGAGTATCAAAATTATCGGATCTCAATAACGGCTGAAACGATCAAGTTCTGAATAGGCGCAATCGATAGTTTGGATTTAAATTATATAATAAAAGTGTTTTTAATTTTTTTCTACGTGTCCTGTGAGCGGAAATATTACAATTCAAAGTCCGATTCTATAGAAATTTACTTTTAAGAAACATCGTCGTTATTATTGTCGTCATTATTATTATCATCGTCGCCGTCCGTATGGGTTACGGTTGCAATTTTCGTTACTACGAAGCAGCGGTGCTAGCGGTCAATCTTTCGGAGTGATGTATGCATACGAGAGCAAGCGAAACAGCGAAAGAACGAGCAAGGCAGCGAAAGAGCGAGCTAGCGAGAGCGAGCGAGACAGAAAGAATGAGTGAGATGATGAAAGAGCGATATGAGAGCGAGCGAATAGATATTTATATATTATTTTTACAAAAAAGTTTAAATAAAAATATATAATAAGCAGCATAATATGAAAATATAGGTGCAGATTTTACATACTACATTTTCAAATTTTCATAAATAATTTTTGTACTTAGTAAGTTTAGTACTTTTGTAAGTTTACTTTAAACTTAACTAAAAGTTTACTTTAAACTAAATTTGCTTATATCTCATTGCATATAAGTTATTTCTATATTATTTCTATATTATATATAATAAATTTATTAAGAGCAATCATAATTTTATAGTAGAAAAAGAATTGTGTCATCTTTTATAATGTCTGTCGATATTTAACTTTATTTATACCTTTATTTATATTTATATTTTTTTTTTTGCAGAAGCTTTTATAATTTTTCCGTTTTTTTTTTTATGTAGCACCCTCCATACAGTTGTACAGGATTTATTATCATGTTATAATGTAATCATGTGGCAAAAAATGAAAATATATATACTGTTTATAAAATGCTTAACACAACAAAATACATGATATCACAATAAACTTACTTTTTATAAAAAAGTAAAAAAGTCGTCAAGTGTATGCGCAGTGTATATGTAAAAGATTATTACAAGTTTACGCGCAATGTGTTTGTGAAAATTCAAGCAGATATTTTTGCATCAAACATCCAAATATTATATTAAAAAAAAACAAAATTACGTCATCTTACTAATATTCAAATAATATATAATATTCACCTGTAATAATATGTATTATTTGTATAAAAGATTTGATATCAAAAAGTGACGCCAAGTTACAGTTATATTACATAAAAGTGTTACTTTTTAATGGAAAAAAAGTTTTTCAATTATTGACTTAAATTATATCTTCTTAAAAAAATAAAATTCAAGATTCATATTTTTCCACTCGAGAACTTTTCATTTTATTTAAGTTTATATTTACAAAATTACGCAATCTTATGTCTAATGTTCGAAGTATATAATAGTATACAATATTCAATTCTAATATTTGTATAAAAGATTTGATATCAAAAAAGTGGCGCCAAGTTATAGTTACATTATTTGGAATGTTCAATCTTTTTAAAAAAATAAGAATAAAATTCAACACATTGTGTTGTCTTTGTATCCAAGAATTTTTCTATTTTAATTTTATTTTAAAGTATTATATTACAAAATTACGTAATTATTTCTATAAGAAACATGATATTAAAAAATGGCCCAAATTTTTAATTCTATAAAATAGAAAAGAAATTTTGCAAAGGTGAAAAAAGATGTTATCAATCCAAAATTAATGTCAATTTGTTGCCAAAAGATTTTATTGAATTATTGTATGGTGTTATGGTTGTACACCAATGTGGTGGTTCGTATGTCCACCAATGTAGTTGTTATGCATCTGATGAGTCTCCGGCGCAACCAGTCCGCTGTCTGCTTCTCGGGTGTGCAAAGCGGAATGGGCGACAGGGAAAGGAAGGTTTGTCGTGCTGGTTCCCAGAAATAGGCGATTCTTACAAGTACATTTTATATATTTATAGTACAGAGAAAGACGTCGTGTACATCAGGAGCGCGGCGTGGGGGTCTGTGTCCCCCGCGTATACGAAGTGCCTCTGGTGGTGACCGGGTCGCGAGGTTCCTCTCGGTACCGCTGTGCGCGTCTCTCGCGGGCACCGGCTCCGCCGTGGTGAGTCGTCCTGGCTCGGGCCGTCAGTGCGACTTCGACGGATGGCGAGGCCTCGGTCTGAGAGGCGGCGTGGAACGAATGCTGCCGGTGGTCTCGGCGGGGCGTTCCCCGCGTGATGCTCCCCAGGTCCAGGGGTATAAGGCGCCACGGAGTGCTAGTGGGTTCCGGTCGTAGTCTGGTGAAGCCTGGGACAGACGGGCAGCGATGTGCCGCGATCTGGGGCGAGAACCTCGCCTGTTGCGGGGTAGCTGGTTCGCTGCGTGCGTCCCTGCGGGCCGGAAAGTGGATGTTGCGGCCCGGCGTAGGCGGGCAAGTCCGCGGAGCTGCTGCGCTCGGACGCGGTGGCGGTGATGTTGGGCCGGACGTGTGGCTATCCGCTGATGAGGAGGAAGTCGAGAGGGCGCCAAACAACTCGACTAATCGTTCTCGCTCCGAGGCCGTGGGGCGATGGTCGCTCCTTCGCGCTGGCGGCGCGGGCTCTGGTCGGCGCGGTGTCGCGGTGTTCCGGGATGCGTCGGCGCCTGGCTATCTCGTCGTCCTCCCAGCCGGGAAGTCCGCTCTGTGGTCCTGGCGGCGGGGGTAGGCCTCCCCGCGGTGATGGCGGCCAACAGGCTGCTAGGGCACAGGCGGATGCGACTGCGAGGTCGGCGACTGTGCAGAGGTGGCTGCGACATGGTGGCGGAGTCTGGTCCTCGGCTGATGTCCTCCTGCGTCGTCTCCGCGGCGTGGCCTTCCTCCGGGGTCTACGGCGGTGGCTCGTCCAGGTGCCTCTCGACAGGAATGCCTAGAGTCCCGCTCAACGGCGTGAACGGCCGCTGAGGAGAGTTCGGCGAGAGGAGGCACGGTGTGAACGGCCGCGTCGGAGGGTAAGGAGTCCCTCTATGGCGTGAACGGCCACCGAGGGAGAGTACGACCTATGAGTGGTCGGTAACGCCAGCCGCAAAAAAGGCCGTGTAATTGACCGCAAGCGGTCGGACCTCAGCGCTTCTTAAGCCGTGTACGGGCCCCAGAGCGCGCTGAGGGGAAGTGCCGGTCGCTGGTGCTAGCCGCTCTTATATAGCGGCGGTGTGGTTTTCCGCGCACGAGTAGATGATTCACTGGTTGGCCATCTCGTGGCGAGCGCGTGTATCACTCCCGTGCGCGGGCGGACCCTACCGCTTTCCGCGCACGAGCAGACGGTCGGACGGCTGGCCATCTCGTGGCGAGCGTGTGTCACTCCCGTGCGCGGGCCCACGGTGTCGGCGCGGCGGCGCGCGCCGGCGCGCTCGTTGATGGGCCAGAGTGGCGGTGACCGCCACAATTAAAACTACTTTTAATAATAATATTGAACTATGTTATTTCTTTTTCAATATTAACTAAATAAAATTAATGAAATATATAATTAATTATTAATTAATGAAACAGTTTGTACATAAATAATGCAAGAAATTTAAGAGTTTATTTTATTAGAATATTATCTAGTATGAATGTTTTAATATTTATTAATAAATTTTTGTTGCGACTTCCCCTCGCTCCGTTTTCCGTTTTCGTCCCTCGACATATCACCCGTCGAGGACCACCGAACATCGAGCGGAGTGCGACCCACCGTCACAAACCGGCGCAGTGCGCCTATTTTTTAATTACACAATATACGGTTCTCCGAGATGTCTCGAAGAATCCACGCCGGCATTCGGCGAACACGTGCTCAATTCGCGGAGCACACCGCCCGCGCCGAATGCCACGTCTAGGAACAAGCGCGCTCCCCATACTGCGTCGAACGCCGCGACACGAAATGACGACACTTCCCGTATCGCGCCGATCACCGCACCTAGCTCCGTTTCCGATCCTCTCTCAAATTTCCTATCCATCTGTGAAAGGAGAGTCCAACCCCGAGATCGGCCAATCCGAAACCGTTTCGCACCGAGATACCGCGGTTGATCTCGGATAAAAGGGGCTCGTTTTCCACGGAGAAGACCTGTTCCATTCCCGGTATCTCGAGCACAGCATCGTGCAAAGAAAAGTCAAGAGACCTTTTCGAATCCTAGTAAGTCGAACATGAAGTATTGGGGAACACCCCAGCACGGCCGAGTACGCTCGACTACGATCAACCACTCCCTCTCCGACCACCTGCGAGAACGTATCGAAGAGCGCCTCGATACAATCACGCATTACACCAGGGCACTACCTGACAACCGACAAAACACACCGAGACACATTCCGGTGGCGAGCATGCTCGACGACGAATCCGAGCATCAGGATACTCCTTGGTCTCGTCAGGTCACCTGACACTCCTCCACCTGCGTCCACGGATTAGACAGGCGAATCGAGCACTTCCGATTCCCGCCATCAGAGTGACGACACCCCGTTAAAATCAGCTGTCCGCGAAAATAGCCGCAAAGTCCGTCACGCAACACCCGCGCTCTGCGATATATACCGCGACCGATAATATCGTAAGTTAACGTCTTATTGTAACCTCTATCGCATTCCATCACGAATTTCAATAAAGAATTAATTGTTACTCCAATCTCAGTCGCTCTCACTTCCCCACTTGACTACCGATTCCGAAGCTATCCACGCGCGCAAGTGAGACTGTTTTATTGTTATAATAAATTTATTAATAAATTATATAAAAATTTTTATTTATAAAAATTTTTAAAAGTAATATTTATATTATTAATGTAAAAAGTAAACAGTAAGAGTGCAATATAATATAGTAAGTATGTATATATACATGTTTTAATGCGACCTGGCCGCGCCAAGTTTTTATATGTCGTTTTTTTTTCTTACACATCAGATTTTCTTTTATATTTTTATATAAACACAAATACAACAATTGAACAGTAAAAAGATTGAACATTCCAGATGAATGTAACTATAACTTGGTCATTTTTTTGATATCAAATCTTTTACAAATAATACATATTATTACAGGTGAGTATTATATTATTTGAACATCAGTAAGATGACGTAATTTTGTAATATAATATGTCCCTTTACTTGACATCCTTTTTTACCTTTTTTCAAAAAAATAATTTTGTAATGATATGATTTTGTTAAGCATTTTGTTAAGCATCTTTTTGTGTTTGAAGAGCGCGCTTATGCTAGACACCTTTATGTAATAAATATAATTGACATTTCTTTATGTAACAAATTTTTGTTAAATATCTACAATTTACATGCTTTTAATATACATTAATGGTAATTAATAACAGTTTTTTGAAAAATAATGTATAAATGTCTTTAGCGCCTTTAAGCCATTGCTTTTTTATAACTTATGCATCATCAATTTCAATTCAAGTGCTGAGAGCTGATTTCAATCGATTGAGTCCTGATTTCAATCCAAAATGTTCCTTCTCTACACATATCTACATATATAATAACCCTTTTCGACAAGTTTCATGATGAAAAATAGCATTTTTAACTTTATATGCTTGTCCAGCTATTAGTATTTTAGTTGTTGGTAGAGCACGCAAACTAAATTTGTGTGTAAATCTTTACAAATTTGCTATCTTGTAAAGAAAATGATTAAATAAGTAAAATAATATAAAATATTTTATATTATATCAAAATTACATTAAATTTTATCGATATTTATAAATTGCTGTTAAATAATTTTTTACTAAAATCTTATAAAATTTATTTATTTATGTTAATGTTTTTTTGATCAAGTTTAATATCAAGTTTTTGCACGATAATATCTTTTTTCTAATACAAAAATTATTTTATAAAACCTATTTTTGATATAGAAATGCGAAATAATGGGAATTGTATAAAACATATACATTATTAATAATAATTTAATTGATAAGAGCATAAGATTTTCATAATTATAATAAATCGTGTAACGATGCACTCCCCAGCATCGTTCCGTCCGACACACCATCCACGGATAAAACCCAACCGTTGGCTTTAAGAGGTATGGCCACGGTAAAATTCAGAAAATCGAAAAAAATTTTTTTCTTAAACGGTTCTTTTATTATCACAAAAATAAGTAGCAATTGAATTTATAACAAAAAAAATTTTTAACTTAGAGTTAGAGCGTATATCATACGGCGCCGCTAAACGTTTCGGAATGCGCCACGGTGCGTGATTAGACATTTCAGCTCTCCAAGTAAAAGGACATTAATCATCAAATACTAATTTCATAAAAGAGTTGTACTTAATGACCTTTATAGAAACACAACTTTAGAGAAACACAATTAGAAACACAACATTGATGAATTAAATATATATTTTGAATTAACGATTGACGCAGAAATCATGATTCTGTGGAAAAATGAAAGATGAAATTTGGGCTATGCTATACCACAAACTTTCAACAAATGAAGAGCCACAGCATGAAAAATGTCTACGATGCCATGTACTCATAATGTACATGGCAGAAAGCGGAAGCAACTAATACACTCGATGTTTATAATCACAAGCCAGCCCTCAATATTGATGTTTTTAAGGCTATACAGCCAATTTACAATGAAGATTTAAGCTTGGAACTTTTTACTCGCTATTTAGGGGGCTACACTCAAAATAGCAATGAAAGTTTCAATGTGACTGTATGGAATCTGGAACCGAAGAGCACTTCGAGCGGCAAAATAACTTTAAAAGTAATCACTGATTTGGTTGTATATATTTTTAATGGCCTGAGCAGCATCATGGAAAAATCATGAAAGTTTTGGGTGTCACAGTAGGCTCTAATTGTTATAATTTCTGCATTGAGGCAGATAAACTACGCGTAGCGCAGACTAAGCGCTCGCTGACGGATGCAGCGAAGAAGGCGCGCTCGAGCACAAAATCCAGCAGAAAAGAAGAACAAAAAGAAAATCTTGCTTTAGAGGGGCAATTCTATGGTGCTGGCATCGCAAATTAATGGTAAAAAACTTTAAAGTTTTAAAGTTTCAATTTTTAAGTTTAAGAGTAAAAAAATAGCACTTAAACTTTAAACGCGTTTTTCTCAAAACATCGTTTTTCAAATCGGCTTGACAAATAATTTTTAATAACTTTAATAATTTTTATCCGAATGGGTTCCAATTTTAACTGCAACTTCTTAGACACATTTTGCAAAGAAGTACGTAAGAGTTTTTCGATATATAAAAAACGTTTTATTTTATGAACAATTTTTCATAAAATTTTTTAGAAAAAAAGTGCAAGTGTGACTCCAAATGCCTACCATTTTTGAAAATATCATTTCCACAAATCTCTTTCTAGATATTTTAATGTAGATTAAAAAAAAAATTTTTTTGTTTTAGGTCAAAATTTATGGATGCTAAATGTCAAAAGGCACTCAAATAAGAAGGGAGGGTGTGCGTCACGGCCTGACCACGAACCAGTCGTGAAAAGTCGTAATTATTTTGCGAAAAAGTACCACCTGAGCCAGAAATCGGACCTGGATCTCCTGCTTACCGGGCAATCATCTTATCCCTTCGAATACCGAGGCATGTGATGATATTTATCACAAATAACGTGTTTAGAATAATACAATACAATGATACACATATATAAGTATATTACAATATATATATATATATATATATATATATATATATATATATATATGTATATGAAAAGGAGGTTTTCAGGACTTTTCTGAACATCCTAATTTTATTGTATAGATGTTGAATACGTTTTACGCAGATAACAAAGTCACCAAAAAAATTTGAATACGATAGTTATTTCTCAAAATATGGACAATAATATCATGTGGCAGTTCTCAGGACTAATAAAATTTTCCATGTACACAAGTAAAAAAATTATTTTTAGTATTAGCTATCTCAATTAGATATAATTAGATATAATATGTATAAGTAGTAAAGCATTAGATATATGTATATGTAAATTAAAATTTAAAAGAATTATGAAAATTTCTTGTATGTCCCGAAAACTGTCTTACATTAGATTAATATGTTCACAAAAAGGCATTTTACAGACCTATATAGTTATTCGTCAAAAAACAAAATTTTTCTACATTTTATGCTTTTTCATAAAGAAATAATAAAAGAAATAATATTAATATCATGAATTAATATTGTTATGTAGTATAATAATTATGCAGAATACTGATATTGTATAAAAATTACATCACCTGAAAACTGCCTTTCAAATGAATATTGGGTTAATGATTTGGTAGTTACTAGTCCCATAAATTTTCTAAATAGATCATACAGGATTGATTTATTTCGTATATTATTATCATATAAAGTAATAATATATTAATATTATTCTATATATTAAAATTATTCTATATATTAAAATTTGATTAATTATAATTTATAAAACATTTACAACTTTTTATCAAAAACATGAAGTTAACTTTTAATAAATACTTAATAGAAAATAAATAAAATCATACATTGATTATTAATGATTATTAATGATTATTAACGATTTATTAATGATTATTAATAATATTATTTAATCAATAAAGATATTGATAGATTTTATTATATTATAAGTGAAAACTTCAAAAGCAATCTCAGTAAAAAACAAAATTTTATGAAATTTTAATCAAGGGTTAAAATGGCAATATTCTATGGTAACTTGAAAAACAATTCAAACATACAAGTCTTAAAGATGTTTTAAAGATATCAAGAACAATGATATCAAAAAAAGAAGAAAGATACTAGAAAGATGTCTTTATCATTATATAAGAAACCATCTTCAATTTATAATTTGAATTAAGTTAACATCACACGTAAATACACCTTTGAGTACTAAACAGTGCAATTATTTATCTTTAAATACAAGATTATTATTAGTTGTGTTATCTTTTTCTATATTTTAATAATAGATATCGATGTTCAAAGACATATACAAATTATAATTATATACGCAAATCAAATTTTTTAAATTGAATAAAATAGTTGGATTTATATTACGTTTTATAAAACTATAAGTAATATTTGTCTGTGATTGATAATTTACGTCTTCACGTAGATTATGTTGCAATAAATTGATGAAGGTGAACTTATTTCATAGTTTGTTAGCAATACTTTGAGTTAGAAGATTCGATATTTTAATTTATCAATTTCTATCTTTTGCATGAAGTACTTGAAAGTTATGTGTCATTTGAAAATACATACATACATTTAATACGTTTTGGAATTGTTTAGCATTTTAACAATTAAATGCATATTCACAAGTAATGTATATATTTACACATTTTAAATTATATTTAAATTACATATATCTCATATAAGATATATAGACTATAGCATGTATTCTTTTAATAGATAATAATATTGAAACATGTGGATAAGAGTATATATTTTCAGAATGAAACATAATTTTCAAACACCTTATGTTAAAAATATAATAATAATATTATTATTATAATAAAGATAAACAAAACTAATAATTTTATATTCATAGATGAATATTAGTATCATGTAATATTATAATAACTCAGAGTCTACATGTTAATAGCATTTTAAGTCATAATAATAATATATATATATATATATATATATATATATATATGTTTTTGAATCATTAAAATGCTAAATAATACTAATACTTATCTATAAAAAAGATTAGTACTAGCTGTGTTTTTATTACATCTTTAGTATAAAGTTCGAAAACTCTTGTCATTAAAATGCTAAATTGCTATTATTTATCTATAAGCATCTGTGGATGATTAAAGTATGCTTTTCTTCTTAATAACATTGAAGTATACGAATTTAAATGTATACATTTATAAAATGTCACATAGCTTTCAAACACTTTATATTAAAAATGCAGTGAAAAACATGATACATTAAAGAAAATACAATTAATAATTTCGTATTTAGTATTGTTTAGCACTTTAAGATTCAAACATGTATTCACATATAACAGCATATTTTAAATTATGTTAGCATTATATAGCATTATGCTAACATATATGTTAACATTACATATTTTTATATAACATTATACATCTTTAAATCTTTAAAATGCTAAAATGCAAATACATCTTTACAGATATGGCTATTATTAACTGTATTATCTTTCCATAATTTAATAATTTAAATAAACGTTCAAAAAATATCCAAATTATTTGATTCTTTAAATCTGACAAAATTGAATATAACATGCTTTTTTTAATTGGTATCAGTATTAATACATATGAATCTAAATATATTTATTTACAAAATGACATATAACTTGCAAACACTTTATATTAAAGCGGCAAATTGATCTTTGAATTAAAAAAAAATTTTCTATCTCAGGATATCACTAATAAGATGTGAAATGAGTTCATTTTCAACAATTAACTATAACCCACATGAAAGAATAATGAATCAACTATAAGGCAATGTCAACAATAGCTAAGTTGCAATATAAAATTGTCAAATTTGTTAAATAATTTGACGATTTTGATATATTTTTGAATACCAATTTAGATTATTGAAATGTGATATAGATAAAACGACGACTAACGATCTTGCATCTATAGATAAGTTTTAGCATTTTAAAGACTCAGAAACTCAGAGATATATTCACATTTATACAATTGAAATTGCTATAGTTACAGCTGAGTATGTCGCTGAGTAAATGTATGTCGCAGAGAAAATGTTAAACAATGCTAATATGTACCTATAGGCACGAGATCATTATTAACTGTACTTTTTTCCATATATTTTTTCAGTACATTTTAAACATTTCTTTAGAAAATAATGTTTAAAGATTGTGTAAATCTGAAAAAATATACAAATTCATATGCTAACATTATTGTGACAAAATGACATGATATAATCATGTATGTATTGATAAGTATTTATATTCGATAGTATTTTAAGGACACAGAGACGTTGTCTATTTAATGATAACATATAATTTAATATATGCTATTATTATATATAACTACATCTCTGAATTAGCATTAAAATGCTAAACAATTCTAATTCATAAATATATATATTTATTGTATTTTCAAAATGACACATAGCCTTCACACTTTATGCAAACACTTTATGCAAAAGGTAAAAATTAATTCTTGACGAAATGAAGACATTATTAATTAAATCATCACGGCTAAATTATGAAATAAGTCCATTTTCAATAATTTACAGCAACATAAATTGTATCAGAATACAATCAACCATAAACGAATGTTCATAATAGTTTTAGAAATTTGTGACATAAATCTAAAAAATTTATATAGTTTAGAATAATATGATATAAACATTGATTTCTATTATACTGTATATTTCGAAAATACAAAAAAAGAATAGAGCTGATAATAATCTTGCATCTATAGATTAGATTATGTAAATTATAAGTCCATATATTTCGCGACACGTCAATCATTTATTGAGCAAGAAAATTTGTTTTATTTAAATTATCAAGGATTGTATTACATCTTTAAGACAAAATGTATCGAACTTAACCTCGAAACTGTATTACTCTATAAATATATACATTTATACAAATTTATACAAATATATACATTTAAATTCATATACTGGATTATAATATATTTAGATAGAAGATCATTATTAGCTTTCCATGTTATCTGTAACATTCTATTTTTAGTTTAAAGTTTAAAAATTATGTGTATTTTGAAAATATATGTTTTCATAAGTTTCAATATTATTGCTGACTAAGAGACGAACATAATATAATCTTATACGTAATTATTTGCATTGTTCATTATTCTAATGAAGCGGAGACGTATCATATATAACAACATAATTATGATATCATTAGAGCTATTCTATAATAAGTTTCCTACAATAAGCTATTAGTAATAAATCATAAGTCAAAAAATAAGAATTGACCAATCATAGTCGAGTATTCTTATTATATTTAATCTATGATTGGTCAATTCTTAGCTACAAACTTATAATCTATTACTAATAGCTTATTGTCAAAAGCTTGTTCTACAATACGTCGCATGTCAGTGTCACAAACCGCAAACCACAAGAATTGCCTAACCAATCACAGACGAATGTGAAGAGAATACTTGATTGTGATTGTTCTTACAGTCCACAGCCCACCACAGACGACGCATTATAGAACAGATCTTAATAGGCTATCGGATGTTGGAACGCAATTATCCTGATCCAATGAGGAAATGCTCGCCTATGAAAAATAAATTCTCTCATTGAATCAATGTGTGTGTTCTGACATCCGACAGCGACGTATTGAAGACTAATATCAGGACTAATATCAGATTCACACTGCGTCCAAAATCCGACATACGACAATCCGATATCTAATAAAAGATTTTATTTTTTAAGGTTCCTACATATCAATACCTCCAGAAAATATGTTTTTGTATTGAATATCAGACGTCGTATGTCAGTTGCCGGTTACAATGTGAATCTTGCTCAAGACCTAATATGTTAATTTTCGATCTGTTCTTTTTAGCTGAACTGGCTGCACTAGTTCAGAATTTATCTTTCTTCTTCCAGTGTAAGAAAAAAGAATAAACTGTACACTAGTACAGCCAGTTCAGCCAAAATAACAGACCTAAGGTCTTTTTACTGATCGTTATTTGATCATCATGCACGTTATATACTTTACAAGCGTAAAAATTATTAGTAATAGAGTTGCAAATAGAATAAAAACAATTTCTTCAAATATGTCCCAAAAATAAGAGAGAATTGTGTAATATGGTCGATATCACTAATAATAAATTTGTAATCTATAAAATTGTTTTATCATTTTATACAAATGATTTGACCAATGCTATAATTGCACAAGATATTTTGATTAATTTATTAATAATATGGTAACGGTTATGGTAACGGTTTCCTCAAGAAAATTAATATCTACGATTTTTCGAATTTTGCGACCGCTAATTCAACGTTCTTTTTGAGTAAAAGAAAGTCAGTAAACTTCAAAGCATTTGTTTGCGATGTTTAACGAAAGAAGTAATATTCAGCAAAATAGAATCATCATTGAATCAATACCATAGAAATGAAATTTTCAGGATCGATTCGAAAAATGCCATTGCGTATTATAATACATGTTAGTGTGTTTAAGTTGATTTCGAGAATAAAACAATTTATATGTACAGACTAACTTAATTATACCACCTAAATTTGAGATTAATGTAATATAAATCATATCAAAATTATATCATACACTTACTATGCAACAGCACTTTTTGAGTTAGTCCTAAAAATTCTCTCTATATGGAAATGTCGTTATATCATATTCTTATTTCACAAAGCATTCATTTCTTATTTCAAGCCTTAAAATTGAATAAGGATTTCTGTTTCTTTTTTTTGAGATAATAATGATAATAATATTCTCCTGTACATTTGCAGTTATAATACATAACTAAAATTTTTACAAAATAGTATTGAAGGCATAATGCTGGCGTGAAAATCCACAGCGGAACGGAACGCGAATCACAGCGAAAAAACCAAAAGAAAACTCATTCATTCTGTTCGTTCTCATGCTGTGATTGGTTTGCGCGTTCCGTTCCATTGTCATGAGATTTCCGCGCCATGGCACGCCAGCCTTAATTTAATCATCAGAAATATCGTACAATATAATTCTATTCAAGTTATTCATTAGGCATTTGAGAGGGCCGTCTTTATCTTATCATATATACTTATATAATTGCTGGTAATTTTTACGATAGATTAAGTGAAATGGCATGAGTGATAAAAAAAAAGACGGTAGATGTAACGTATTTTGTTTTATAACACGTCGGAACATGTTTCTATTCCATATGCGAGATACTGAAGTATCGTAATACACGGGAAACATCCAGCATATTCCGATTGTATTTATATTAATAATATAGTTTTAATTTTATCGATAGTTATACTACACACACACACGCGCGCGCGCGCGTGTGTGTGTGTGTGTAAACGTATCATTGCATGCACTAATTACTACCAATAAAGGAGAGTTATTTGGAAATTAAGAAATAATTTCAAAAAAAATTAAGGATACCAGCAGCGTGTGCTTACTTTAATATGTTCGGTTTGTATAAACATCGAAAAAGATATTTTGTATGCCAGATTCGAACGAAAGGTCAGAAAAATTTAATTGTACGAAATGATGAGTTGAAGAAGATTTATAATTTCTACCTAATTAATTTAATATAATCTTAAAGTGTTAAAAATCGTTACAACTAAGCTTGATAATTTATTCTAAGTTTTAATTCTGCAAATACAAACTTATGCAAATGCTTTATAAATTTAATGCAATGCATCTATTTCAAGTACATTATAAATGATATAAATGTTGCTTTCAAGAAGTTTTCTTGACGAGAATAAAAAATGCAACGTAAGGCGAATTTAACGGGACAGCGACAGAAGCGCAAATAAAACTTTTATGAAGCATAAATTGGAACAGCGAAACGTAAGACAGACGATTATCCCTTAAAACTTATTTTATTTCCCGTTGTTCTAATCTATGCTTCCTAAATGTTTTGTTTACGTTTCTGTAACTCTCTCTTTACGTTCGATGATTTTCTTATGTTATATTCCAACTCTTATTTTCACCAGGAAGACAATTAATGCTTTTTGTGTACATAGGTAATCGTGAAATGCTTAATAATATTGCAAGAAACTTAAATTTAATACCACTTGTACAATTAAATAAAAATATTGGTGAGAATTGTAATTTTTATCTATTGTAATGTAATAAGTAGTATTACGGCACAAACTTTACAATAACATTGCAGAAATATTATAACATTGCATCAATGTTGCTAAAAAGTTTGTGCTGTACGAGATAGCACACTTATTATAGAATCGTATGCTACTTAGCACACTTATTATAGAATCGTATGCTACTTATAATAGTGATGACGATCTAAACACGGATCCTGATTATTACTATAGTAAAGATACAGACAGTTTTGAAGAAGAAAACGAAAATCCTGCTCAATCACATTTGGAAAATATCTCATAATAATACTAAAAGTAGTTTAGAGATATCTTTAAATGTGTCTGGACAGAAAAAATGTGATGACATGAATTTACATGTAGAAAGTGCAAAACCTAAAGGTGGAGGGAAAAGAAATTTCTGTTATTATTGTAAAAAAATGCAATCAAAAATAGCTAGACACCTCGAAAATGTGCATAAAAATGAAGAGAAAGTAAAAAAGATTTTTTTATTATCAAAAGGTATTAATACTATTGATGCATACAGGCGAACGCATGCACAACACACATACACACACACATACACACACACACATACGCGCGCGCGCATGTATTGAACGTTATTGAACGAGTATATTTTAATATTTTATGGATTATAAATTTTATCATAAATAGCAGTCAGTTAATATCAGTCAAAATGTCAATTAATAATATTCGGTTTCATTTACATATTCATGATATTAACATATTCAGTAAAAAATGCTTTCTATATCATATATAAAAAATATTTCTACTAAAGATAGATATGGATCATAATTTCTTTCAAAATTTTTTATGCAGAATAGAAAACTAAGAAATGAGTGAAGAGAAAAAAAAATCAATAATGCGAAGAGCTATTGTTTTAACTGTGTTTTGCTTGCGTAGATTTTGTTCTTTCATTACAAACAAAGTTTATGTAAATATGAACACCTATTCAATGTACTTTCACATTTCAATAGTTTTATGAACAAAAAAAATATTACATCTACATATAGAGCAATATAACGAATTGTTCATTTGTACAGGCGTACAAAGTTGTTTATAACTGCACAGGCTTCAGCAGCGTAATCGCTTACCTATTAATTGTATTACAATTAAGGCGCTATGAAGTTTATTGAGAAGAGGATATACAAGTAATTAATGTCAAAACCTATGTAGTTGTGCGCGCCTGTATGAGTAGGCTATATAGCCTATCGTACTGCTCTATATGTAGATGTAACATCTATGAAATTATTGAAATGTAAAAGTGCATAAATAATTTCAAATGTATAACCATATGGAGTATGGCTATATATATATATGGAATATATATAAGAGAGAGAGAGAGAGATAGAGAGCAACCCGCAGTGAGTTCACATTATTTAGCAAAAAATATATTAATGACCAACGAATACTTTATTATTTAATTATATTCCACGGTATCTATGTATTTCATACATTTATACATTTCAGCATTTAAAGTTCACTAATTCCAAAATTGCACCCATTAACTGCATAAATTTGCATTTTCTATATTTGAGATTTCTATTACATTCGTTATAAATTTAATTAAATTTTTTATTAGTTTCTCCATTTCTGTCTTTTATATTAGGCAACAAAGAAAGATAGAAAATTATTGGGCTCCTTAGACGAAGAGGAAATTACATATTTAACACGGATCCTTCATATAATAACGGAGAATTGTTAGTTTGTAGAAGACCGACTGAATCTAGAAAAAGGACTGCATGTGATTTTATATGTTGTGCTGCATGTAAAGGGTTTTTCACCAAAAATAACATACGTCATCATTTTAAAGAATGCACACACAAGACAGTCGGCCGATCTGTCAAAGTACTTGGGAGAAAAGTTCAAGGTCGAATTCATGAATGTGCAAATTCCATTTTAAGAAATATTGTATTTCCAGTATTAAGAGAAGATAATATAATTAGATTGATTAGATATGGAACTATTAATCATTTACGGAAATAATTATGTTTAAAATACAAACATCAACATCAACAAGATATGATAAGATCTCGTTTGAGACTACTAGGACGATTTCTACATACCCTACGAAAAGTTAATAAAAATGTGACAGATATTTTTAGTCTTTATCATCCATCAAAATATGATGATTGTATTACAGTTGTAAATGAAGTAGCAGGTTTCAAATCAAATACAAAAATCTACACAGCTCCTTCTATTGCTTCAAGACTTGGTACGCTTTTAAAGCAGATAGGAAATTTAAATATTGCTGAATGCATCAAACGAAATAATTGAGATGAAAAGAAGAATACAGAAAACTTTCTAAAATTACTGCAAGAAGATTTTAATGCAACTGTAAATAAAATTGTTAAAGAATCGATATTACAAGCTAAACGTTATCAATTACAAGAGTTACCATCATTAGATGATATTAAATTATTACATAACTTTTTGCAAACCAATAGACGTTCAGCGTTTCAATGACTTAGTGATGAATTTACGTATGATGCCTGGCGACAGTTAGTACAACTTACTTTAATATCCGTTCAAGTATTTAATAGACGAAGAGCCGGGGAAATAGAACGAATATCTATTGATGATTACAGACATCAAGAAGGTATAAATGAGAAAACAAATCCAGATTTATACACGTCTTTATCTAATGAAGCTCGAGAAGTATATAAGTATACCTAACTTTATGTATATGTTTACATATAATTTGTATATTTTGTATAAAAAATTATAAAAGATTCAAAGTTATTAACGTTAGTTATTAGCGTTAGTTATTAGCATTATTAAGGATAAGACAAATATAACTAATCGCAAATAATACAAATTTCTAAATATATATCACAGGGTGGCATAAAAACAGTATAATTAATGATTATCCACGATATAAATGAAAATAATTACAAATAAATTTAAAATAAAGTGAGTGATTTAAAAACATTATTGTAAGATTGATTTTAATATAAGATTTTCGATATTACGATTTTGAATTCTTAGTTAAATACAATACAGTAATCATGGCACAATAAAAGATATTATTTGTTAAAAATATTGATGTTGAAAGCTATTTTTTCAAAATAATGTTTTGTGTGATATAATTTTATAAATAATTTATAATATACATATAGACCTCTTGTTTTTATTTACTAAATCATGATTCATACTTAATGCCAATATGTATTTAGACAACGCACAATTTAACAATTGTTTATTAAAATTAAAATTAATACTATTATTAAATTTAATTATTATCTAAAAGCAAATTTAGAAAAGTCGTTTTGCCGGCTTTATTAATGTATACTAATGTATACTAATGTATATTAATATACATTAATATTTTCAAGGTGTACATATTATAAAATTAAAAAATAACGTATTATAAAAATTTATATAAATAATAAACTCTATTAAATATTTCAGATAGCTAAGAAATACGTAAGATTTCTCATTAGAGGAAAGCTTGGGAGATCTGTACCCGTCCTTCTAGATTGTGAAATGAAGAAATGTATAGATTTACTTCTACGATATCGCAAAGAAGCGAATATACCCGATAAAAATCCATATATTTTTGCTTTACCGGGTTATGATAAAAAACGTTCAAATATATAAGGGCATGTGATTTATTGCGCCATTATTCTTTAGAATGTGGAGCAAAACTATCACTCAGATTACATTACGGGGTACAAAACTCCGTAAACATATCGCAACACGGTGCATTACGCTAAATTTATATGACCATGACGTAACAGACTTGGCAAGTTATCTAGGTCATGATAAAAGTATTCATCTGCAACATTACCGTCAGTCTATCACAAATTGAAATTATTAAAATGTCAAAATTACTCAAAATAGCACAAGACGAAGATCAAGATATTGAACAAGATATTGTAGATGATAATCTGCAGAATAATGCAGAAGACAATAATTTTACACAAAATGAAGAGCTTCGAATGGAAACTCACGATGATGGAAACAATACTAATGATTCTGATACAACTTGTGGAGCAGTAGAAAATGTGTATGGAAAAAAAAGGCGTAGTTAGTATATATACTTGTATATTTCTACATACCAAATCTTACAATTATGATTATTATACTATTATTATACTATTATTATATTATTATTTACGAAATCTCTTGTAATAAATTTTAACTTTTTATAGCATCTCCATATGGTATGACTAAGCGTATAAGATGGACAGAGGAGGAATGTAATATAATAACTACGTCATTTCAACAAGAAATGAAAGAGCGACGTTTACCTTCGGGTAGACAAATGGTTGAAATCAAAATGAAGAACAAATATTTAAATCGCCACACCATTCCTCAAATTCGAAGTTGGATACATAACTAAATTTTTAAAAAATCGAAATCAAAATAATAATGATTAATAGTTTACGGGAAATAATATACGTTCATGACATACATTTTATGTTATGTTTGTGTTAATTTTATACGATTATTAGTTTTTTATAAATTTTATATTAATAATTTTATTTTACACGTTTATTTTATGTTTTTTTTGAATAGTTGTCATATTTATTTTGAATATGTACTCTGGTATAAAAAACATTTTGTATTAATAATATAAAGCATTTTTATTTAAATTTATTAATAATAAATATATAAATTTGAAAATGTTGTTTTCAACCTTATCTATCACAATATTTATTTAATTACATTGTAGTATTTATATATTTACATGTCTTATAGTCCTATTTTTGAAACCACTTGCTTTTCAATTATCAACAATATCTTTATTAGACAACATTATAGTTTCAATTATATTTTTGTTTTTATTTTTATACATATTTTTATAGATTCAGATTACAAATACAGCTCAGATTAAATACAAATATCGGATCTTTTACTCTTTATTTTCCGAAAGTGTACAGAAAAAGAGGACATAAGACTGCTTTCTCGCTCTATCAATTCGAAACTCGATTTTAGTCAGAAGGCATATCTAATAGATAATATATCCAGTAGAAGGTATATCCTTATAAGATCTATAATATCACCTATGTATAAATTATAGTCTTGTTTTTTATGAAATTATCAAAATAATTGATTTTGATTGATGACGTTTATAGAAAATCTTTTCCAAAGACATCATGAATGAATTATAAGACGTTTTAAAAATGTCAAAACAATATCTTTCTAATAGTTTTTTAAGTGAATAAAATTCTGTATAGATGCATAAAGTGATATCATAAATCTTATAATACTGGGTATACCTTCTGACCAAAATTAAGTTTCGAATTGATAGAGCAAGAGAGCAGTGTCTTATGTCTTCTTTTTCTGTACACTTCCAGAAAATGAAGAGTAGAAAATACGACGCGATAGCCAAACCTGGAAAGACAAATTATGCGCAGTCTGCTATAAATTTCTGATGCTAGAAAGGCAAGAGATTGTAAACGAACTTTGTAATATCTGACAATGTCACCAAATTGCTGTTAGAAACTTGACAGAATCTGTTAACATTCTATGTCAACAGATTGGCAGCAGAAAACGAGCAAACCATGCAATTTGTCAGATTGTCGACAGAAAGCGAGTAGGACCTGTGCACAATAGGGTGTGCTCGACTTTTGCTGCCAGTTGGCACAGAATATCAACAGAATGTAAACAAGAACACAGTCTGCTAACATTTTCTAATCAAATCTGTTAATTTGTCAACATTTTGCTAACATTTTGTTGACTGGGGATACATCTATCTCTTTAAGGGAAAAGTTTCTATATATTACAAGATATATGCATGTCTTGAACTTATCTATGAAATATGTTTATTAAAAAAGCAAAAGATTTATATCTCATATACATTTGTATTTAATCTGAACAGTATTTGTAATCTGAATATCTATAAAAGAACAAAAATACAATTAAAGCTATATTATTGTGTAATAAAAATATTATTGACAAAACGCAAATGATTTCAATACAAAAGAATCAAAAGAGACATGTGAAAATATTGAAAGATATAGATTCGGAAAAAATTAACGGAGACCGACTGGATTTGAACTCGGGATCCCTCGTCTACCAATCCGACACTTAGTCTGCACGACCACGACGGCTCCTCTCTGTTAGCTGTTTATATTCCGAATCTCTTTCATGACCTTACGGTCGTCTAATTCTTACAGCTCGGCCATTCTGGTATTACATTCGTCCCGAATGTATCGAGTCTTCCTCTATCGGACTTTTATCCGAAACTTGGAGCTTCTGCTCCCGACTTCGATCACTTCTTGAACGACCGACACGACTTTGGAGTACTACTCCCCGACTTTTTCCGTTCACTTTTGAACGATCGACCTGTCAGGTAACATAGGCTGTATCTCTTCTCTGAGATAACATAGGCTGAATCCCACTTCTGAGATTGAAAGATATCTATTAGATTCGGAAAAAATTAACGGAGATCGACTGGATTTGAACTCGAGATCCCTCGTCTACCAATCCGACACTTAGTCTGCACGACCACGACGGCTCCTCTCTGTTAGCTGTTTATATTCCAAATCTCTTTCATGACCGCTTACGGTCGTCTAATTCTTACAATATATAAATACTATAATGTTATTATATAAATATTATAACAGGTGAAGTTGAAAATAATAATACTTTCAAACTTATATACTTATTATAAATTTATTATTTATAAATTATAATATAAATGCAAAATGCTTTTTATACCTGAGTACATATGCAAAAGATATTCAAAATACAAAGTATTCAAAATACAAAGAAAAAGTAAAACGTATAAAATAAAACTATTAATACAGAATTCGTATAAAATTAATAATCATTTAAACTTAATACAAATATAACACAAAATGTAATTATGAATATAAATTATTTCTCCCAAAATTTGAATAATGTTTATTTCGTGATTTCAATTTTTTAAAAATTTGGTTAAGTATCTAAGTATCTAACATCGAATTTGAAGAACAAAACAGCGATTTAAACATTCCTCCTCCATTTTGATTTCGATCACTGTTATTCGAAGAAACATCGTTCTTAGACGATTCGTTTACCCGAAAGAATGTCGATCTTTTATTTCATGTTGAAGTGACGCATAATATTATTACATTATATTCTTCCTTTGTCCACGTTATATGCTTGGTCATGCTATATGGAGATGCTATAAAAAGTTAAATTTATTACAAGAAGTTTTGTAAATAATATAAAGTATAATAATCATAATTGTAAGATTTGATATGTAGAAATATACAAATACATATATTAACTACTATGTCTTTTTTTTTACCATACATGTTTTCTACTGCTCCATAAGTTGTATTAGAATCATGAGTATTGTTTCCATTATCGTAATCTTCCATTCGAAGCTCTTTTGTGTAAAATTACTGTTCTCTACATTAACTTGCAGATTATCATCTGCAACGTCTTATTCAATATTTTGATCTTCGTTTTGTGCTATTTTGAATAGTTGCGACATTTTAATAATTTCAATTTGTGGACTGGACTGGCAATAATGATGCAAATGGATACTCTTATCATGATCTAGACAACTTGCAAATTCTGTTACATCATGGTCAGAAAAATTTAGCGTAACGCATCGTATCGCGGCTTACGGAGTTTTTTTGTGTCCCGTAATCTGAGTGACAATTTTAATACACATTCTAAAGAATAATGGCGCAATAAATCACATGCCCTTATATACTTGAAATGTTTTTTATTATAATCTGGTAAAGCAAAAATATATGGATTTTTCTTGGATATATTTGCTTTGTGATATCATAGAAATAAATCTATACAGTTCTTCGTTTCACAATCTAGAAAGACGGCTACAGATCTTCCAAGCATAATTTAAACATAATTTATTTCCGTAAATGATTAATAGTTCATTAATCTAATTATATCATCTTCTTTTAATACTGGAAATACAATATTTTTTAAAATGAAATTTGCATATTCGTGAATGCGCCCTTGAACTTTTCTCCTAACTACTTTGACAAATTCGCCGATTGTCTTGTATGTGCATTCTTTAAAATGATGACGTATGTTATTTTTAGTAAAAAATCCAGCACAACATATAAAATCACATACACATACAGTCCTTTTCCTAGATTCAGTTAGTCTTCTGCAAACTAACAATTCTCCGTTATTGTATGAAGGATCCGTGTTATGTAATTTCTACTATTAAGAGATGACAATATAACTAGATTGATTATATACGATGAACTATTAATCATTACGTAAACAAATTTTGTGTGAAATACAACCATCAACATTAACAAAGTACAGATACAATGTAACCATTTGAAATTAATGTACTTTCACATTTTAATAATTTCATGATACATCTACACATAGAGCAGTATGCTCTAACGTAGCCAAATAAGAAGGGAGGGTGTGCGTCACGGCGGGGCCCGACCATGAACCAGTCGTGAAAACTCGTAATTATTTTGCGAAAAAATACCACCTCAGCCAGGAATCGAACCTGGATCTCCTGCTTACCGGGCAGGCATCTTATCCTTTCGACTACCACGTGTATCTGTGTATTTGTATCTGTGTATTTGTGTGTGTGTGTGTGTGTGGTGTGTGTGTGTGTGTGTGTGTGTGTGTGTGTGTGTGTGTGTGTGTGCGTGCGTGCGTGCGTGCGTGCGTGTGTGTGCACGCGCGCGCCTGTGTGCGTCAATAGTATAAATACTTTTTGATAATAAAAGAAATTTTTTTATCTTTTCTTTATTTTTATACACTTGCTCGAGATTCCTAGTTATTTTTGTTTGCATTTTTTTTTACAATAATAATAGACGTTTCTTTTCTTTCCACCTTTAGATTTTGCCCTTTCTATATGTAAATTCATGTCAACACATATTTTTTGTCCAAACACATTTAAAGGTATCTCTGAACTATTTTTGGTATTATTATGAGATGAGATATTTTTCAAATGTAATTGAGCAAGGTTTTTTTCTTCATAACTGTCTTCACTGTAGTAATAATGTGTATCTTCATTGAAATAATAATCAGGATTCGTGTTTAGATCGTCATCACTATTATAAGTAGCATATGATTCTATATCATTATTATCACAATTATCATTATTTTCTTCCGTATTTAAATTGTTATTTGAAAAGACATCATTTAATTCTTCAAATGGGAACGAAATTGTTGGACAATTTATGTTAAGGTTATTATTTATCATATCAGATTGATCTTCTTGTAGATTGTATTCCGGCAATACATTGTTGGGCAGAAACTATATTATAGTGACGCTTTCAATCCATACATGTCTATTTATGTTATCAATATTCACATCTTCAGGAGCAATTGTAAATTCTTTATTCATTTCGATCATAAAATTGTCAGCATTATTATCAACTGAAAGAAAAGAACTATTATAATAAGTATGCTATCCCGTACAGCACAATATTTGCAGTAACATTGCTGCATGTTACCACAAAGTTTGTGCCGTAATATTGTTTATTACATTACAGTGAATAAAAATTACAATTCTAATCAATATTTTTATTTAACCAGTGGTATTTCTAAATTCAAGTTTTTAGTACTATTATATATAATAGTAGTACTATTAAGAATTTCGCGATTACCTGTGTACACAAAAAGCATTAAATGTCTTTCTGGCAAAAATAAAAATTAGAACATAAGAAAAGCATCAAACATAAAGAGAGAGTAACAGAAATATAAACAAAACTTTTAGAAGCATAGATTGAAACATCGGAAAATAAAATATGCGTTTTAAGGAATAATCATCTGTCTTATGTTTTGCTGTTCCAATTTATGCTTTATAAAAGTTTTATTTGTACTTCTGTCGCTGTCCCGTTAAATTCGCCTTACGTTGCATTTATTCTCGTCAAGAAAGTTACTTAAAAGCGACATTTATATCATTTATAATGTAATTGGAAAGGATGCATTGTATTAAATTCATATATATAATTCAAAACATTTGCATAAGTCTGTATTTGCAAAATTAAATTACTTAGAATAAATTATCAAGTTTAGTTGTGATTTTTAGCATTTTAAAATAATGTTAAATTAATTAAATTTAAATTATAAAACTTCTACAACTCACCATTCCGTATGATTATATTTTTTTGACCTTTGCTTCGAATTTGGGACACAAAATATCTTTTTTGATATTTATACAAGCCGTACATATTAAAATAAATATATGCTGTTGGTATCCTGAATTTTTTTTTAAATTATTTCATAATTTTTTTTATTGATAGTTATCGCATACGATGAAAAGTATATACATATATATATATATATATATATATAAACGTTTAATAATTTAACATCATGCAATTTCAAATAAATATACAATTAGTTACTATTATGTGTTATACGTGCATATGTATACATACATTGAAAATTACATAATGATAATAAATTATTAATAATATAAATACAATCGGCAATATGTTGGATGTTTCTCGTGTATTATGATACTTCGATACTTCGCCTATGAAATAGAAATGTGTTCTGAACGTGTTATAAAAGAACATACATTATATCTATCGTCATTTTTTTTATCTCTCATGCCATTATACTTCTATAAGCGTAAAAATTATTAGCATTATATAAACATATATGTAAAGTAAAGGCGGTCCTCTCAAAAATGCCTAATGAAAACTTGAATAGAATCATATTGTGCGATATTTCTGATGATTAAATTAAGCTGGCGTGTCATGGCGCGGAAATCCCATGGAGCGGAACGGAACGCGCAAATCAATCACAGCATGAGAACGAACAGAATGAATGAGTTTTCTTTTGGTTCTTTCGCTGTGATTGATTCGCATTCCATTCCGCTGTGGATTTCCGCGCCATGAGACACCAGTATTACGCCTTCAATACTATTTTGTAAAAATTTTAGTTATGTATTAACTGCAAATATACAAGAAAATATTATCATTATTATTTCAAAAAAAAAACAGAAATCCTTATTCAATTTTAAGACTTGAATATTTGTGAAATAGAAATGATACAACGACATTTCCATATAGAATTTTTAGGACTAACTCAAAAAGTGCTGTTGCATAATAAGTGCATGATATAATTTTGGTATGATTTATATTACATAAAAATTACGTTAATCTCAAATTTAAGTGGTATAATTAAATAGTTTAATCTGTACATATAAATTGTTTTATTCTTGAAATCAACTTAAACACACTAACATGTATTACATTATACAACGCAATTTTTTGAATCGATGAAAATTTCATCTATATCCTGTTGATTCAACGATGATTCAATTTTGCTGAATATTATCTCTTTAATTAAACATCGCGGAGACGTTTGAAGTTCACTGACTTTCTCTCATTTAAAAAGAATGTTGTACTAGCGGTCGCAAAATTTGAAAAACCATGAATACTAATTTTCTTGAAAAAACTAATTGTTACCATATTACCAATAAATGAATCAAAATATCTTTTGCAATTACAGCATTTGGTTAAATCATTCGTATAAAATGGTAAAACAATTTTATAGATTACAAATTTATTATTAGTGATATCGTCCATAATACACAATTCTCTCTTATTTTTGGAACATATTTGAGGAAATTGTTCTTATTCTATTTGCAATTCTGTTACTAATAATTTTTACGATTGTAAGGAATATAACGTGCATGATGATCAAATAACGATCAGTAAAAAAACCTTAGATTTGTTTTTTTGACTGAACTGACTGTAGTTCATAGTTTATCCTTCTTTCTTATACTGGAAGAAGAAAGATAAAGTCTGAACTAGTGCAGCCAGTTCAGCTAAAAAGAACAGATCGAGAAATTAACATATTAGACCTTGAGCAGGATTCACATTGCAACCGGTAGCTGACATACGACGACCGATATTCAATACAAAAACATATTTTCTGGAGGATCTATTGATATGTAGGAACCTTAAAAAATGAAATCTTTTATTAGATATCGGACTGTCGTATGTCGGATTTCGAACGCAGTGTGAATATGGTATTAGCCCTGTTCTTCAATACGTCGCTGTCGGATGTCAGAACACACACGTTGATTCAATGAGAGAATTTATTTTTCATAGGCGAGCATCTCCTCATTGGACTAGGATAGTTGCATTCCGACATCCGATAGCCTATTAAGATCTGTTCTATAATGCGTCGTCTGTGGTGGGCTGTGGACTGTAAGAACAATCACAATCAAGTTGAAAGATATCTATTAGATTCGGAAAAAATTAACGGAGACCGACTGGATTTGAACTCGGGATCCCTCGTCTACCAATCCGACACTTAGTCTGCACGACCACGACGGCTTCTCTCTGTTAACTGTTTATATTCCGAATCTCTTTCATGACCGCTTATGGTCGTCTAATTCTTACAGTTCGGTCATTCTGGTATTACATTCGTCCCGAATGTACCGAGTCTTCCTCTATCGGACTTTTATCCGAAACTTGGAGCTTCTGCTCCCGACCTCGATTACTTCTTGAACGACCGACACGACTCCTTTGGAGTACTACTCCGCGACTTTTTTCCGTTCATTTCTCTTGAACGACCGACACGACTTTGGAGTACTACCCCCGACTTTTTCCGTTCACTTTTGAACGATCGACTTGTCAGGTAACATAGGCTGAATCTTCTCTGAGGTAACATAGGCTGAATCCCACTTCTGAGATTGAAAGATATCTATTAGATTCGGAAAAAATTAACGGAGACCGACTGGATTTGAACTCGGGATCCCTCGTCTACCAATCCGACACTTAGTCTGCACGACCACGACGGCTTCTCTCTGTTAGCTGTTTATATTCCGAATCTCTTTCATGACTGCTTACGGTCGTCTAATTCTTACAAAGTATTCTCTTCACATTCGTCTGTGATTGGTTAGGCAATTCTTGTGGCTTGCGGTTTGTGACACTGACATGCGACGTATTGTAGAACAAGCTTTTGACAATAAGCTATTAGTAATAGATCATAAGATTGTAGCTAAGAATTGATCAATCATAGATTAAATATAATAAGAATACTCGACTATGATTGGTCAATTCTTATTTTTTGACTTATGATTTATTACTAATAGCTTATTGTAGGAAACTTATTACAGAATGGCTCTAATGATATCATAATTATGTTGTTATATATGATACGTCTCCGCTTTATTAGAATAATGAACAATGCAAATAATTACGTATAAGATTATATTATGTTTGTCTCTTAGTTGGCAATAATATTAAAACTTATGAAATTATATATATTTTCAAAATACACATGATTTTTAAATTTTAAACTAAAAATAGAATGTTACAGATAACATGGAAAGCTAATAATGATCTTCTATCTAAATATATTATAATCCAGTATATGAATTTAAATATATATATTTGTATAAATATATATATATATTTATAGAGTAATACAGTTTCGAGGTTAGGTTAGGTTCGATACATTTTGTCTTAAAGATGTAATACAATCCTTGATAAATTAAATAAAACAAATTTTCTTGCTCAATAAATGGTTGACGTGTCGGGAAATATATGGACTTATAACATAACCTACATAATCTAATCTATAGATGCAAGATTATTATCAGCTCTATTCTTTTTTCGAAATATAATAGAAGTATAATAGAAATCAATGTTTGTGTCATTATTCTAAACTATATAAATTTTTTAGATTTATGTCACAAGTTCTAAAACTATTATAAACATTCGTTTATAGTTGATTGTATCTTGATACAATTTATGTTGCAGTAAATTATTGAAAATGGACTTATTTCATAATTTGGCCGTGATGATTTAATTAAGAACATGTCTTCAGTTCGTCAAGAATTAATTTTCATCTTTTGCATAAAGTGTTTGAAGTCTATGTGTTATTTTGAAAATACATATATATATATATATATATATATATATATATATTTATGAATTAGAATTGTTTAGCATTTTAATGCTAATTCAGAGATGTAGTTATATATAATAATAACATATATTAAATTATATGTTATCATTAAATACAAATACGTCTCTGTGTCCTTAAAATGCTATCGAATATAAATACTTATCAATACATGATACTTATCAATACATACATGATTATATCACTTTTTATTAGTCACAATAATGTTATGGCATATGAATTTATATGTATTTTCAGATTTATACAATCTTTAAACAGTATTTTAAAGAAGTGTTCAAAATGATGTACTAAAGAAAATATTGCTAATAATAATCTTGAGCTTATTAGCATTTTATCTCAGCGACGTATTTAGATATAACGATAGCAATTTAAATTGTATATATATTTTAATATATTTCTGAGCCTCTAAGTCGTTAAAATGCCAAACAATGCCAAAATGTATCTATACAAGTTTGTTATTAGTCGTTTCATCTATATCATATTTCAATAATCTAAATCAGTATTCAGGAATATATTAGATGTACAAAAAAGTTCTGAGTTTTAGATTTCATACAACCGAAATAACAATTTAAATTTTATATATCTTCCCGCCCTTTTGCGGTTTTAAAGCGTTGACATTTGGCCTTCTAAAATGCCATACGATTTGGCATTTGATGCACATAATCTCAAAAATCAGTAATGTTCACGATGGCAATAACAAAAGAGCATATTCGATTTTCCATCCACTTCGCGTTTCATCTGAAGAAAAATGCTGCTGAAGTCACTGCAATGATTTGTGCTGCATATGGAGAGACCGCTGTAAGTCACACTACATATAAAAGATGGTATCAAAAATTTCGCCAAGGAGATTTTAGTCTTAAAGATGAACCGCGTGCTGGACGCCCTCAAAAGATTGAAACGAACGAATTGCAAGCACTGCTGGATATAAACTCTGCGCAAACTGAAAAGGAGCTTGCAGAACAGCTTGGCATTACGCAGCAAATTACGTTTACATACGATGGGAAAGGTTCAGAAGGAAGACAGATGGATTCCGCATGAATTGTCCGAAGACAACAAAAATCGTCGGCGTGACACTGCACTCACTTTGCTTTCAAAGTTTCGGAAGAAAGATTTTCTGCACAAAATCATTACAGGTGATGAAAAGTGGATTCTTTATGATAACTCTAAACGTAGAAAATCATGGGTTGACCCTGGTCAACCTTCGACATCGGCGCCAAAGCCCAATATCCACGCCAAGAAGATTTTGCTCTATATCTGGTGGGATTGGAAAGGTGTGTTGTATTACGAGTTGTTACAACCGGGTGAAACAATCACGGCAGACCACTACCAACAACAATTGACCAATTTGAGCGATGCATTAGAAGAAAAGAGGCTATTTACTGGCCAAGGACGTAAAGTGATCTTGCTTCATGACAATGCTCGATCACATGTTGCGAAAGCGACTCAGGGCCATATCTTTGCGTTAGGCTGGGAACTTCTCCCGCACGCAGCGTCTAGCCCAGACATGGCGCCTTCCGATTACTACCTATTCCGGTCGCTGCAGCATCATTTGGCTGATACACATTTCGTGAGATTTGAAGAGATACGAAAATGCATTGATGACTTTATCGCTTCGAAGCCGGTGAGCTTCTATCGTCAAGGAATTCGCAAGCTACCGGAAAGATGGCAAAAGGTCGTTGATGCAAACGGGGAATATTTCACTGATTAATACTTTTTTGTTTGTTTTTGAATAAAGATTGAATTTTACAAAAAAAAAGCTCAGAACTTTTTTGTACACCTAATATATTTAAGTGTCCAAATTATTTAACAAATTTAATAAAATATTTATATATGCGTTTCATTTTAATTGTTTTACGCATATATCTCGAAAAATATAGAAAATATAAAAAAATGACGAAACCATACATTTGTCTGAAACATTTTTTCGTATCTAGAAAAATATAGAAGATACTAGATATTTACAATTAAAATGAAACACTCGGTATATTGCAACTTATAAAGCTATTACATTAACTTTGTCTTATAGTTGATTTATTATGCTTTTATGTGAGTTGCAATAAATTCTTGAGCTTATTTCATAGTTTGACACAGAATATTTTTTTTTTTAAGTCATCAAAGATCAATTTTCCTCTTTAGTAAAGTGATAAAGTGTTTGGAAATTGTATTGTATATTATTTTGTAAATATATTTAAATTCAGTTGCTTCAATGGTATTATCGATGAAAAAAAGTATGTTATATTCAAATAATCTTTTCAATTTTATAAAGTTTTATGATTTGGATATTTTTGATTGATATACATTATTAAAATATAGAAAAAGATAAGACAGTTAAGAATAAGTTTTCTGTAAATGTATATTTACACACTTTAGCATTCTGATAAGTTAGTCATGTATTCATATATAATATTTAGCATAATTTAAGATATGCTGCCATTATATATAAATACATCTTTAAATCATTAAATTCTAAACTTTTAACAGTTTTATAAGTTGCTACTTACATATTTATAGATACAAAATTATATATTATTTTTTTAATGTTATTTTCTTGTATATTACTAGTTGTTTTTTTATATTTTTCTTATATACTACAAACTACATATCATTTTTAGCCTTGTATTTTTAGTACAAAGTTTGAAAGCATATGTCATTCTGAAAATACTTATTAAATTCATATGCTTTAATATTATTCTTGAAAAAAGGCATAATTATATATCTATAAAAAAGTTAGCATTATTGGGCAATTTAGTGTCTTAAGAATGTATTTACATGATAGTATACTTTAAATTAAGCTAACATTTAGATAATATATCCTTATTTTAATTGATAATATTCTTGAAGCATATAAATCTAAATGTGTTTGCTTACAGAATGACACACAATTTCGAAACACATAGTTTTGTGTCTTGTCACATTTAGTGTCTTAAGAAGAAGAATATAGATTAATCCTTGATGAATTGAAGGAAAAAAATATTCTTTCTCAAGATATCACTGATATACCGTGAAATAAATTATAGGGTATAGAATATAAAACATAATCTATAGAAATAAGATATTTTCAACTACGTTATTCTTTACTATAATTTAATAATCAAAATCAATTTTCAAATATGTCTAATATTACACAATTCTTTAAATTTGATAAAATTATGAGATTTGAACTGGAAATTATAGAATTATTAACATTTGTTTATGGTTGATTAATTATTTATGTAATTTATGTTGCAGTACATCATTGAAAGTAAACTTATTTTAAAGTATCATTGAAAATAAATTTATTTTGCAGTTTGTTGATATATTGAAATAGATCATTTTTGTTTATCAATATTCATCAAGAATTAATTTGCATTATATTATAAAGTATTTGAAAATAATATCTGAAAATACACACACACACACATATATATATATATATATATATATATATATATATATCTAGATAAGTATTGTTGTAGCCACACCTACAACTAATAATAAAAGTAGTCCGCATGGCAACAAAAGTAGTCCGCTTGAATTTCGAAAAAAAGTCTTTCAAAAGACGACACAAATATGTAATCGACGAAATTGCGATTAATCTTTCAAAAGACCGCAGAAACGCATCGAAAATATTGCGAAATATTGCGAAAAGCTTATCAGCAAATTCCTAAATTTGATGATCGAACCGAGCGTGATATTGATCAATCAATATCACACAAACAATCGACGCAACTAATCGGAATGCTGATTGAGCATTGATCAGTCTATATAATCGGTTACACAGCGGAATAAGAAGAGTCGAAATTATAAGTCGTGCGGAATCAATATTATAAAAGTCGCGCAAGATATTACGGAATCCCGTCGCGAAGTTCACGCATTATCAGCATCTCAGGTGTCACACTCGGCCGCCAGAGTAACGCGAGACGCGCCGATCCGTCCGACGACGCTTAATCATGTGTGTAAAGTATAATCAATATAATATTAAGTATTTGTGCACTTGTTAAAATAAATCAATTAAAGTAAAGAAAGTGTGTGTTAGTGATTTCAAGAGGACCCCTACATTCCTTTGATCCTGCTCGGAGTTCCAACTCCTTAGGCTTGGCGAATCCGACTATCCCGAATATTAACGTTGTAGCCCATCTGGGGGTACAATAGTATCAGAATTGTTTAACATTTATGAATTTAAACTTATAGATGTATTTACATGTAATAATAACAGACATGTAATAATAACATTAAATTATGTTAACATTATATGTGAATACGTCTCCGAGTCTCCGTTAAAGTACTAAAAGATGTTAATATTTATTTATAGGTAGAATATTATTATTAATTGAGTTATCTCTAATACATTATCTTTAATATCGCAAGTTTATTACAAAGTGCTTCAAAACTATATGTCAATCTAAAAATATATCCATTTAAATTTATTTGTTTTAATATCATTATCGATTATAGAAAAGAATGTTATAATTATGTATCTGTAGATGAATATTAGCATTATTTAATATTTTAACTCAGATATATTTTGACATATAATACAAGCATTATTTATAGATATCGTATATCTATACATATATTTCTGTATTGGCAAAATGTCAAATAGTACTAACACTTATCTACAAATATAGATCAGTTGCTTCAATAATATTATCAATGAAAAAAGGTTATATTCAAGGTTATATTCAAAGTTATATTCAAGTAATTTTGTCAAATTTATAAAGATTCTATGATTTGGACATATTTTTAAACATTGATATAATTATTAAAATATAGAAAAAGATAAGACAGTTAAGAATAAGCTTATAATGTGGCTGATGTAGTAATGTGGAAGAAAAAAATATTCTAATTCAAGATATCACTGACAAGTCCTCCGTGAAATAAATCCGCTTTCAATATAAGTGATAATAATCCGCTTTCAACTACTACATAACTTATACGAGAATATACTGTATTAATTGCAAACGAATGTTAATGGTTTAAGAAATTGCAATATAAATAGAACAAATTTAAAAAACTATTTGATTTGGACATATTTTTGTACATAGACAAATTCGATATTTGTAGAAATGGGGAACGGCATATATGAGCCGAGAAAAGATTGCGAGTACGCAGTCCCAGCCAGGAGTTATTGCCCAGAGCTGATCTTTGTCTCCTGCGATCCATTGAATCCGCTTGCCGGAGATACTCGAGGTAGCGTATTCGCTATCTCAGCCAGGAGTTACTGGCGCTGGTTAAATATCTCCTCCGCTTTTCGTTAACACAACGAACGGCAAATCGCTAGGTTTTTAACCGTTGTGCTCCGTGGCTGAACACGTCAGTGCGTTCGCCGCCGTGAACGGCCTTCAATCTTTTCCTCCGAGAATCGACTCGCGATCCGCGCTCGCGACGAAATTTGGCCGTTTTCTGCGATGTTTCGATTCATGACTGCGTTTGCCGTTAAACAATGACGCCGCGTGTAAATTTATCGCAAAATTCCGCTGTAAATAATCGCGCCGCGCGTTCATTTACTGTAAACCTCCGCTGTAAAATAGCCACGCCTCAACTTATTGTAAATCGCTGCTGTGAATAATCACGTACTAAAACCATTGTAATTCACCGCTGTAAATAACCACATGCTAAACCGTTGTAATTTCTTCTAAATATTACGCACTAGATAATACGCTATGCCCGCTAATTGTCCGGGATTCATGTTAACTATCTTCGCTTTGTAAAGTGCACTGCAATCGTTGTATGCGAAATCTAAATCTCTACTTGAATAAACCATTGTTATTCAGTCACATTACATTCATCTTCGCCGTCTTTTGTACCCCAAACCCAGACCAACCAACGAGCGTATCCGTGTATATAAAATTTAAACGAAACACGTACCGACGAAAAGGCGATCATTTTTAATCGCACTTCAGGCTTTAAATTATAAAGCATCTTCGTGCTAACTAATATTTATAATCAATGTTAATAATAAATATATAGACAGTCATAATAATTTTATGGTATTATTATAAAGAAAATAGTATACAATATTAGTTTACAGATCAGATTTTTATAACAAATATTTTATGACAATCATAAGTAGATTAATTAATCTCGATCTTGATCATGAATTAATCAATATCCATGATATCTCTTGATTGATAGAAATGAACATTAAACATTTATCGACATCTTATTTCTTTATCATAGAATGTTAGTTTCATAGTGTTGCCAGCACTGACAATCAATTTTGGAACACAGTCACAATATGCTGGTGGTGAATTTTGGAACGGTGTTCATAGCGCTGCCAGCGCTGACAATCAATTTTCGAACACAGCCGAGCTAAGCCAGCGCTTTTCTTGACAGAAATTGCAACCACACATAAGCGATGACGATAATAACGATAATGACGTTTCTTAAAATAAAAATTTCCAAATCGGACTTTGCATAGCAATATCTCCACTCGTAGGGCACGTAGCAGAAAAATAATAATACTTTCATTATGTAAGTCGAACTCAAATTATCAATCAAACCTACTTAAAATTTGATCGATTTAGCCATTATTGAAATCCGATGATATCGGACATCTGTTTGACCACGTCCCGATTGACCACTAGCCACTCACAGAGGCCGGCGCCTAGAATTTTTCCACTGTTCAAGTTGCACAGTGAGTGGCTAGTGGTCAATCGAGACGTGGTCACCCATAATTTCGAATGCTCGCATCTCGCTGACTCGTGTAAAGTCAGTGTTTTCGGTTGACTTGACACCCAAGACTATCATGTCTCCTGATCTTATTTCTCCGATCGACCATCCGTCAAGGTATCGACACGGCGATCCCTCCGTGATCTCATCGTCGAACAAATTTGAGTCGATCAACGGACGCTATAATTTGAACAGCGCGTGTATGTAATAACAACTCGCGCGTTGGGCCACCGCCGCTAATCCCGCTATTGACCGCGTCACCGAACGGATACTTAGAATCGCCGAGTTCGGCAAAATTCACAGATCATTCGGCAAAATCATCTCCGGCGGAGTCAACCCCAGAATTCGAGTTCGGCCGACCTGTTTCCCATCCGTTCCGATTTACGGCTGACTCAGGTATATTAACTGATTCCGATTCGTGATTTTCACCTTTTACCAACGAGACAGCAGATAATCCAGTGCTAATCTCGGTGAATACCCATCCTGATACCTGAAAGCGATCCTAGGGCACTATCTAGAAAATCAGGAGCTTCTTGCGGATCGCTCCTGTCTCCGAAGCTCGCAAGCTTCTTCACGAGGCTAAGGCGCTTCTTAGCTTGGCCAAAGCAAGCCCTTGTGTGTAAAATCCATCACTGTCGGTGACAGAACAGGGAGCTCCCTATTTCCAAGCTACAGCAAAATCTAAGTCCCATTCCAGGTTAAAAATTCGTCCCGAAAAGATTTTGACGCAACGTGACAAGTTATCAGATTGGCAAACGCATCAAACATCGTGTGCAATGAAGTCCTGTGCACCGTTTCGTGCCGCGTGCCTACGATCGCGAGGTGCCGAATTCTTGGAAAGCCGCGAATTAAGCTATTATACGATTCTCGGAATTTGCGATAAACTTTCGAATAACGCTCGAGGTTCTTGAACAAAAGAAGATTGTAAAAGTCCAGTCAGTAGTTGTAAATAATTTTTTTAATTCTAAGAATATACTTGTACATATTTCACACATAATCTTGTAACGGAGCATATGTGAAAGTTCCGTTACTAAACGCGCACTATACGGCTCATGTCATCCAGGGCCACCCGAACATTGCCGATTGCGACCAAACGATATACGCGTGCCGCTGATCGGTCACACGCCGATGGCGTGACAGATCAGCTGATCTTTTAAACAATTTTAACAAATCACGTGTTGCGTCAACACAAAAATGGGTATATAAACCTAGCAAATTTTGCAAAGACAACCAGACCGATCATCCTGTCCGATCATCCAACCCATCCATTTCCGAATCACCGATCCGATCCGAACGACGCGAAAATCATTCTCGTCCGAATACCGAGCGTTCTCAGTATTCACATTCTATCTTTACATGAAAAATCGGAGAGTTCGGGTTTTTCTTCCACGGAATACCGAGCGTTCTCAGTATTCTCGTTTCCTTCCGTCTGGAAAGTTGGAGAGTTTTCGGACTTTTTTCCTGCGAGATACCGGGCGCTCGCGGTATTCTCGCTCCCTCTCATTCGAAAAGTCGGAGCGTTCTCGGACTTTTCTCTCTCCGACAGGAATATCGAACTCTCTTGTATCCTCGGCGCCTCACACACGAAAGTGTATCGGAACGTTCTCGAACTTTTCATTATGCTCGCGAAAACACGTGTCACGAAAGCGTCTGTGGTTGCCTAGCAACCCGTGCGTCCGAGCGCTTGACAACACGCGGGCCCGGTTGCCTAGCAATGCGCTGCAATCCGCTGCAATATCCGACCCACGCGCTATACACAAGTATCTCGTGAGTATACACCGTCGCATTCATTGTTCATGTCATGTGTTGGCGCTGCGAATATCTCAAATTCAGAAGCGTACGAGCGACGTCACACTGTGAGAGATAAAACATTAATTACTCTTTTATCGCAAACATTTGTTTTAGAATAAATTTAATTGTTTTATTTTAATCAAACCCAGACGTCTGCAAATTCTTTTCCGAATCCGGCATCCGACGAGCATTTCCGAGCTCTCGAGCTACGTCCCTGCTTCCGTACCGTACATTATCTGACCGCGCAAGGACGTACCATTACAATCTTCTATATTTTATTTTCTCTACCAACACTCTCTCTCTCTCTCTTTCTTCCTGGCAACCGACTGACGCTATCCCACGAACAGTGAGAGCGAGCCGAGTAACTGTTTTACATTAAATTTAGAAGCACAAATAAATACGCTAATGATAGATTTCTGCTCAAGATTTCCGAATGGACACGCAACATATCAAATAGATGAATCCAGCTTTATACAAATTGAACAAATTCATAATATTATGGATTCTACGGTTATTGCCCAAGAAACGATGAAGGACGTAGAATTGAGAGAAATACGCAACGAAGTTCATAAGAATATATATAGTAAAATTAATAAGTGAGACGAATATACGATCGAACAGAATTGTCTAATGAAAGATCAACGAGTAATAATTTTAAGAACGCTGAGAAAAGAAGTTTTGATGGAACTGCATAAAGGCCATTTAAGGATAGTCAAAATGAAAGGACTGGTCGAAAGTTTTGTTTATTGGAGGAATTGATAAAGACATTGAAGAGTTATGCAAGAACTGCGAAAATTGCCGAAATCAATTAAATCAGAAACAGAATGAGAAGATCCATCCATAAGAATACCCAAAAGGACCATGGGAACATATCCATGTCGATTATGCAGGACATATTAGGGATATTTACTTATTGATCATCGTGGATGCTTACTCAAAATGGCTGAAAACATTTATAATGGAAAACACAAATAGCGCGGCAACTATTGAAAAGCTGCGAGAATATTTTGCTCAATTCGGATTGCCGGTGACGTTGGTGTCGAACAATGGACCGCAATTCATTTCAAGGGAATTTGAGGCATTTTAAAAAAATAACGGACTCAAACATCTTATGACAGCATATATTATCCTGCTTCAAATGAATAAGCGAAGCGATATATGCAGATTATAATAAACGCCATTTGACTACGGAGAAATGTCACGAACATTTTTTAAACAATTTTTTAATGAGATATAGACAAGCGCTACATTCCACCACGGGAAGATCTCCAGCAAACCTCATGCTACAAAGAGAACTACGCACTCGTTTAAATCTAATGTTACCAGAAGAGACAAACGTAATTGGACAAGAAGAAAACCAAACCGGTTTTCCAAGTAAACGACACTGTTCAATATTGTATTTACAACAAACGAGAAAAATGGATTACAGTAGAACAATCAGAAAAATTGGAGCAGTTATTTATTTAAAAGTGAGAGTAACGACAGTACCATAGAAAAGCGCCAATCAAATTCAGAGATGCGGTTAAAGTCTGATTAGACAATGGAAAAATCAGAATCAGAATTCAAATAAGATTCAAACAAATGGATGTTAAATCCCAACTGCTTATAAAGATTTTTCAGAAATCCGAGACCAATAAATTCAGCTAACCAGGTTCGAACCAAAAGCGTAGAAGCGAGGAGCAGTCAAATAACGATTCAGAAAGGCAATTAAACTAACACCAACAATGTAATCGCATAACAGCAACAACCAGAACTGAGTTTGGAAAGTCCAAAACAGATCTGTTCTAATAACACGGGGAATACTTCGGGAATACTTTCGAACTCGCAAAATGCAGGTCGATGCGTAAAAAAAACCACCAAAGCGTTATGCACATCAAAAATTCGCGAAAGGAAGAAGTGTTAGATCGATTGTGCTGATATATCGAAAGTCCCAGTAGGCATATGTTGCGAGGCAACCTAAATAAAATAACCCGATCTCGTCGACAGAATCCCATTCTGACTAACCCGAGAATTAAAATATGTAATTAAAATACGAATTAAAAATAATAAAGAATAATGCGCGAACGCGCCGATTGCAACCGATGTGCAATTCGACAAAGACGCTGACTCCGACAATACGTGTCGAAATGCTGACGCACCAAACAACGTTTCGACACGAGGACGCGCCGAGGCCGCGTAATAGCGGACCGATAAAAGAACGACGAGAATATCAGGCGTGAGCTTAGAATCAGAGACACGGACATACGAGTGCCGACGCGTAGGACTGTCAAGGAATTGTGATAGTTCGCGGGTGATTTGATTATAATGGACACCACGTGTACAATAAAAGGTGTTTATTTCCAAATTGTGTGGCTACTTCTTCCGTCACTATCTCCTTCATTGCGCTCGGTGCGACACATAGTTGACAATAATGATTATTTCTATAAAGGTATTTTGTTGACATGTACGACTGCGACGATCATTCTCTCTGTGTCTTTGTTCCGATAGATGGATAACGACTAATGCTATGAAGGTATGAAGGTAAATTTTGTACAAATTCTCTCATTACTTATTACTTATTCTCTTACTACTTATTGTATATTTGTTTTATAAAGATTTTCCTATTATATATTAAATAAATATCATCTTGCGGCAACGGAGCGGTTTTGATTTTTTTGATGCCCATCAGACGAATTTGAGACATTACAGAGATGAAAAATTTTTGAAAAAATCAGCTTTTTTGTCCTAAATGAATACTGTCCAAATCATCAAAGATAAAAAAAGTTTTAAACAAAACTTACAGTTGCCAGTACACTTAGAACAGTGCATTCGAATTTTTCAAAAATGTTGTATTTTTTAGTACATCCCCCACCCCACCTTAATTTTCAAAAATTTTTAAATTTTTATAAAAACAAAAATTAAAGAGCATTTTGTGCTGAAAACAATGATATATAAGAAAATCATTTTCCAAAAATTTTTAAGAAATGAGGAATATTTCTATATCCGCTCCATATGTATTCGTCTCAGCACGTTGGCTGCGCGGGACAGCGTTAAAAACGAAAACAACACAGTCCATCGATATCAGTACAACAATAATTATTAAAATAAAAGCTTTTTTATAACAATAACAATAATAATGATAGCAAGTTTGTTAGACAGTATTCAATTATCTATGATGATGTATCAAAAAATGTACGAAGTACTTTGGACATTTAAAAACAAGTTACAAATAAAAAAATGATCATTTTTATAAAATATCATCTATTTAATTTTGACTATAGAGCAATTAGTTGCAATGTTTAAATATATTTTATTGATCAATATTTATATTTCGTGTCGTAATATCTTATTATCGCAACGCTATGCAAGAAATAGATTTGCTGAGGCAGAGTCTTATTCGCACACATTGTTTATATGAGTGTTGTTTACATGAGCATTAGTATAAAAGAATGCATCGTTACAACGAATTTGCAGATTTATAATTGAATTCTTTCTATAACATGTACTTAATCTTTTATTTTTTAATGTAATTGCATGGTTACGGTTGAACGAAAGCTCGTCCGCTCGTTTTTGTCCCCCGAGTATTGATGACAGAAGGAAAAGATCGTTTCTTATTCACTTATTATTTGGTTGTTATTAAAGCGATGCTGGATTTGTCTGTATTACCGACAAAATGCAATGATTTTTGTATTGCTCTCATTTTTTATTAACTTTATAGATCTGGAAATCCTTTTCCACAATTAAAGTTTATGCATTAATATGTGTTTAGCATATGAATTTCGTAGATTTCAAGAACGAAACAAAATTTTTAAATTTAGATTTTTTTACTATCTGGTACTTTAAAATAGCGTCCAAAGCTGTCAAATCGCGTAAATATTTGCTTTATAACTTTTACAGCCTACAAAACTGATATTGCTAGACTGTAAAAGGTTACATGAAGAAGCAACGTTGAGTTTTTAGAATTAGGCTTAGACACTTATTACGATCAAGGGAGTATCACAAAAATATATTTGTATGTGTATCATGTGTGTACAGAAATGTATCTATATATGTGTAGATGTGTGAATGTTTTCGTCAAAGTTTGCTCGTCAGTCCAGCATCCTCTTAAGGAGAGTTACGGAAGAGTCGCAGTATTGACAGGAGAGATTGTATTGATATCTATAACGCAGTGTATTATTGAAGTTTATTCTTTTGTAAACTCTTTATTCATTTCTGCATGCTGCATGAATATGCATGAGCCATACGAGAGAAATTGAATGCGTTCGTATGTCGCGAATGCAACAGTATATTCTTTTCACATATTCATTGCATAGCATTGTGGATATGATCTAGTCGACACAAAAAAGGCATATGATGATCTATATATATAGATCATCATGTTTTTATTTATATCTATAACCATTTTTACATTAATTATAATTATTTAGCATTGAAATCTTTCGTTTCTTTGCGTCTCCTTCCTTTAAATTGTTTATTTTCAAACGTTCAAATCTATCGGGATTTTTTTACCATATGATAAAAAATTATTAAGCCACGTTATATGAAAATTCAGGATTACAAAAATAAAATAAGTCTAATTATAAAATACATATATTTTATTCTTCATCTCTATTAAACTTTAATTTTTATACAATATCTATATAATTTCATTTCATAATGCATTAATCTATTGAAAGAAAAAAAATTCTCACTATGATAACAATGGACAATAGTAAAGTTAATAAGTATTAGCGCTGTGCTAAGTAACACTTATTAACAATAAACTAAGTTAAATTTAAAGACATATGATTATGTATCGTTTACAGCGCTTATTCTCATTAGCCTTACTATTGTCCATTGTTTTCAAATAATTATGTTAAATCATTCTATTTGATTTATTAAATTTATTATTGATTATTGAATTTATTACTGAATGTTAATTAAATGACATATATTAAAGATAGAATGATTTGTTTTTTCAAAATTATTATAAAATACGAAAAAGGTATATTATCTAAATTTTGAAGTAAGAAACGATTTCACGTCATCGTTTTTCCGCTTTATTCTTAGTTTCTCTTTTTTTCTTCTTCTTGACCTTTTTTTGTTTTAATTTTTTCTTGTCCAAAGGAATTATATTATATTTTAATCATTATATTATATTTCAGGACAATCATCAATAGACGGAATATCAATATGCTTAGATGATTTCTGAGACGAGCGCTCTTGATGGATGAGAAAATCTGTGTTGTCGGCTTGAGGAAGCATGTTGAGTATGATCGGTGCACTTTTTGGCTCGCTAGGCACTTTCTTCAGACTTCCATCTGTGACAAACGTTATCAAACAATTAGATTAAACCAATAATAAATAATATAATTATTTATATTAAAGAATTATAATTAGAGTAACGATGCTTGGGATTCTTTTAAGTTAAGCGTTTTAATATATTGGCTAATAACATTGTTTAACAAAAAATAAATCTTTTTGAATAAAGCTAGTCATTTTTCTTTGAATGTTAAACCAAATACAAATTTGATTTCTACATTGCTTCATTACATCATAGTTTTGAAAAATTTGCTCAAGTTAAAAAAAAAGTTTTCATATATTCTGTTTTCACATATTCTATCATATTGTTATTACATTGTAATATATATATATATATATATATATACATATATATATATATATATAATATATTGTAATATATATATATATATATACATATATAATATATTGTAATATATATATATATATATACATATATATATATATATATATATATGTAAATATATATATATATATATACATATATATATATATATGTATATATATATATATATATATTTACTTATTCGTGTTCTTTTTAGAGGTATGAGCATCGCCAAGTGTTTTTACATAAAAATATTTTTTATTTAAGTAAAATTTTATCATCTATTTTGTTATTGTTACTTTTTAATTCTTTGTGATAAAAACATAGCTTGAGTAAAGAGCGATTTTGGTCTTAAATGGATAGAAAGATACATATAATTTGATTATAATATTTTTAAATTACAGATATTACTACTTGGGTTTTATTTTTTTTAAATAGTAGTATATCAAGTCTTTTATATAATTGAAATACATAATTTGATTAAGGTGGACTTGTAGCTCAATGTTTATAGGACTATAATTTGGCACCAATTATTGATATCAAATCTTTTATACAAATTTTATATATTATTACAATCATTTCAGTTGGCAATGTGGAAACAAAATCTTCTTTTTTTAAGAATTAAGGCTAGTATCATTTGGATCTGAATAAGAAGATTCTTCATTAAAAATTTTTTTAAAGAATTAAGATTACTACCACGTGGGTTGGAGTAAAAAGAATCTTCAATGAAGATACAGAGATACGTATCACTTAGATTCTATTTTTTTAAAATAAAAGATATCGTCAATAGATTGTATTTTTTAACTTGGTACAATAGTTTCTTTTTTTTTAAGCGTCCATTATATTTGAATACACCCTTTTTTTACCTTTTTTCAAAAAGGTAATTTTATACTGATTTTGTAGTATTAACCATTTTGCTGTGTTCGAAAAGCGCATCTATAGTCGATAC